>NW_025206022.1:6417-11037 GCF_004010195.1 Chiloscyllium plagiosum | reverse complement strand
CACTAACACTCACTACACATACCACACTGTCAGTCTACACTAACACTCACTACTCACACCTCACTATCAGTCTACACTAACAATCACGACTCACACCTCACTGTCAGTCTACACTAACAATCACGACTCATACCTCACTGTCAGTCTACACTACCACTAACACTCACTACTCCTACCACACTGTCAGTCTACATTAACACTAACACTCACTACCCGTACCTCACTGTCAGTCTACACTACCACTAACACTCACTACTCCTACCACACTGTCAGTCTCATTAACACTCCTCACTGTCAGTCTACACTAACACTCACTACTCATACCACATTGTCAGTCAACCTTAAACACTAACACCCACTACTCATACCACACTGTCAGTCTACACTAACACTAACACTCACTACCCATACCACACTGTCAGTCTACACTAACAATAATGCTCACTATTCATACCTCACTGGCAGTCTACACTAACACTAACACTCACTACTCATACCTCTCTGTCAGTCTACACTAACACTAACACTCACTACTCATACCACACTGTCAGGCTACATTAACACTAACACTCACTACTCATACCTCACTGTCAGTCTACACTAACACTAACACTCACTACTCATACCACATTGTCAGTCAACCTTAACACTAAACACTCACTACTCATACCACACTGTCAGTCACCACTAACACTCACTACTCATACCACACTGTCAGTCTACACTAACACTCACTACTCATACCACACTGTCAGTCTACACTAACAATAATGCTCACTATTCATACCTTACTGGCAGTCTACACTAACATTAACACTCACTACTCATACCACATTGTCAGTCAACCTTAACACTAAAACTCACTACTCATACCTCACTGTCAGTCTAAACTAACACGCACTACTCATACCACATTGTCCGTCTACACTAACACTAACACTCACTACTCATACCTCACTGTCAGTCTATACTAACTCGCTCCTGGCGTGAGGTTTGGAACGGCAATCTCAAGCCAGAACCCCTCATGACATTGAAGAAGTATTCACGTGGACACTTGCGTTGCCAAGTCATCCAAGACTGTGGGGCAAGAGTTGGAAAACGGGATTGGAATAGTGAGGTGGTTGTTTTTGGCTGGTGTGGTCACAATGGGCCTTTTCCCTTTGCTGTCAGATCTCTATGACTCTATGTCCACTGCAACAAGAGTGTTCGCTATTGGCTCAACAGCAGATTGTAAACAAGTGGATTCTGCAGAATCACTGCAACACAATGCCAGTTTGCTCATGCTGGTGGATAGAGCAGAGCTGTGGTGTTACAACGACATACACACATACTCTCACACACACAAACACACACACACACACACACATGCGGACACACAGACACACACATGGACACAGACACAGACACACATACTCTCACACACATACAAACACATACATAGACACACAGACACACACAGACACACACACACGGTCACAGACACAGAATAGAGAACAGATAACAGACGAAATCTGACAACAAGACCCTTGCTCCTGCCTTTAGGGGAAAAGCCTTCTGTTGCTTTAATAGGAACCAGATGAAGGTGTTTAAGATTAATGGAAACAAAAAATAAAGCAGGAATGTAACTCTTAAAATCTCATCAGCACCTCGGAAAGCATGGTTTTTAACAGATTTCCTCTCAGTTAAAGCGATGCTATGATAAGCTCTGATATAAATCGTACTGCTGCCCAGAAAGAGGCTTCACATGGATTTCAAAATTAGTAAATATGCACTTAAAATTTAATTTTAAATATAAATGTGATTTTAAATATAAACCTAAATGGAGCAAACTTTAAGGGAAAGCAATGGCCTGGTGGTGTGGAATGTTAAGTTATTCACCCAGTGACCTGGGTAATGTTCTGGGGACCTGGATTCAATTCTCACCATGGCAAATGGCGCAGGTTGAATCTAATAGAAATCTAGATCGTTAAGATATTGTCAATCGTCAAAAAAACCATCTGGTTCAGTAATCCCATTTCGACTCATGGCTCGTACATCACGCAAATGGACCCTTTGGTCCTACCAGTGCATGTCGAACATAATCCCAACCTAAACCAGTCCCACTTGCCTGCTCCTGGCCCATATCCCTCCAAGACTTTCCATATTCATATCCTTATCCAAATGTCTTTTAAATGTCGTAATTGTAGCCACAATTCATTCCACACATGAATCACCTTCTGTGTAATAATATTTGCCCGTCATGTCTTTCTAAAATCTCTCTCCTCTCACCTGAAAAATATGCCCCCAGGCTTGAAATTCCCCATCCTAGGAAAAAGACACCTACCATTAACATTATCTACACCCCACATTATATTATAAACTTTTATCAAGTCATCCTTCAACCTCCTACACTATCCTTACGCTTGTCTGACCTACATGTGACTCCAGACCCACACAGTGTACTCAACCCTCTGGGCGATTAGGGATACTGGTGTCCTGTGAATGAATTTTTAAAATTCTTTAAAAATTTATTGTAAGCTGAATCTTTGTATTCAAATACATTGTCCTCCAAACTCAAGCTTTGAAATACTCACCCTGCCTTGATTCTGGCTCTTTGATCATTAACTGGCTGGGTACAAAGGCCACTCCTCTCACTCCATAAAATGAGCCAAAATAGAAATACTGATTTGTTCAGAGTCTTTGTCACAGAGTGATGTGTCTCAGTGGCACTGGGAGGCTTTTGGCAAACTCATCTGTTGCTTTTGGAACCCTGTTATATATTATTTAACCATCACTGGCCCATAGCAAGCACAAATAATCCACAAACTAACCATTTATTTAGGTTGTTCGGCCGCTCAGGCCTGCTATCCCATTCAGTTAGACCAAGACTCATCTGGTTGTGTTCTCCACCTCAGTTTCATGTCTGGCCCTAACTCACTTGCCTACCAAAGGTCTCTCTTACTCAGTCTCAAAGAAAGGTAAAGACTCTACTTCCACCTCCTTCTGGGAAGAGGATTCCACATCCTCTGAGAAAGAAAATAATCTTAGCAAGTTTTGAGAAGACTTGTAGCTCAGGTTGAGGTTCTGGATGTAGATTTGCTCGCTGAGCTGGAAGGTTCATTTGCAGATGTTCCGTCACTATACCAGGTGACATCATCAGTGAGCCTCTGGTGAAGCACTGGTGTTGTGACCTGATTTCTATTTATGTGTTTAGGTTTCATTGGGTTGGTGATCATTTTCTGCTGTGATGTCATTTCCTATTCTTTTCCTCAGAGGGTGTGTCAGCTGAGAAAAAGAACAGGAAGTGACATCACCACAGGAAATGACATAATCAACTCAAGGAAACCTCAGCACATAAATACAAAGCGGGACATAACACCAGCGCTTCACCAGAGGCTCACTGATGATGTTACCTAGTATGGTGACGGAACATCTGAAAATGAACCTTCTAGCTCAGTGTGCAAACCTACATCCAGAAAAGCATCTTCTCATTTCTTTCTTAAAAGGGAGACATCTTATTCCCAAACTGTGTCCCCAGCTCTCGTTTCAACCAGAAACTTCTTCCTCCAATCCATTCTATCAAGTCCCCTCAGGATCCTGTATGTTTCAATTGTATCGACTCTCATTTATCTAAACCTCAACAACAGGCTCAAACTTTAATCTTTCTTCATAAGGTTATCCCCACACCCTGGGAAGGACTTGTGTGAATATTTCTCTGAACAGTTTCTAATGCAATTATATATCTATTTTAAATAAGGAGTCCAAAACTAAATACAGTGCTCCAGGTGTGAGATCTCACCCAAGTCCTGTACAGCTGCAGTAAAACATCTATATTCCATTCCGCTTTCAATAATCCTAATCACTTGCTGCACCTGCAGACTAACGTATTGCAAGTCATATACCAGGACATACAAATCCCTCTGTACTTTAGAGTTCTGCAATCTCTCTCTCCATTAATAACATGCTGCTTTTCTTTGCTTCCTGCCAATATGGATAAGTCGCTGTTTTCGTACATGATATTCTGTCTATATTTTAACCTGTTTCTATTCCTAGGCAGACTCTCTACTTCCTCTGGACAAGTTATTTTCCAATCTAACTTGGTGTCTTCAGAAATTTAGCTACAATATGTTCAGGTCCCCTCATCCAAGTCATTGATACAATTGTAAATAGTTGAGGCTTGAGCCCTGATCCTTGAGAACATTCTATTAGTTACAGTTTGCGGACCTTGAAACAGACCAATGTATCCCTACACACTGCTTCCTGTTAGTTAACCAAACCTTTAATCCTTTATTTGTGCTAGTGTGTTCACCCCACTCCTCCACTGCACCTTATCCCCATGTGCACACACACACTCACATATACATACACACACACACTTAACTCACACTCACACACACACACATACTCACATATACATGCGTACTCACACACACACATGTACATGCACACTCACAGACACAGACACACACACACTTAACTCACACTCACACACATATACTCGCATACACATGCGTACTCACACACAGACTCACACATATACATGCACACTCACAGACACAGACACACACACTCAACACACTCACATATACATGCATACTCACACACACACTCACACACACATATACATGCACACTCACAGAC
>NW_025206022.1:0-4080 GCF_004010195.1 Chiloscyllium plagiosum | reverse complement strand
CACACACACACACAAATGCACACATATACATACACACACGCACACACACAAATGCACACATATACATACACACACGCACACACACAAATGCACACATATACATACACACACGCACACACACAAATGCACACATATACATACACACACGCACACACACAAATGCACACATATACATACACACACGCACACACACAAATGCACACATATACATACACACACGCACACACACAAATGCACACATATACATACACACACGCACACACACAAATGCACACATATACATACACACACGCACACACACAAATGCACACATATACATACACACACGCACACACACAAATGCACACATATACATACACACACGCACACACACAAATGCACACATATACATACACACACGCACACACACAAATGCACACATATACATACACACACGCACACACACAAATGCACACATATACATACACACACGCACACACACAAATGCACACATATACATACACACACGCACACACACAAATGCACACATATACATACACACACGCACACACACAAATGCACACATATACATACACACACGCACACACACAAATGCACACATATACATACACACACGCACCTCACAGACACACACACACTTAACTCACACACGCACACACAAATGCACACACTCATACACACACAGTCACACACTCATACTCACCCACATACACACTCATACACACTCGTGCACACACATACATGCACATATACTCACATGCACATACACACTCACACTCATATTCATGCACACACACACTTATGCATGTGCACACACACACTCTCACATACTCACATATACATGCATGTACATACACACATTCATACTCACACACACTTACATGCACACACTCATACTCATATGCACAAACACACTCATACTCTCTCACACACACACACTCATACTCTCTCTCACACACACACTCATACTCTCTCTCTCTCACAGACACAGACTCACACTCATATTCACATGCACATGCACAAACACACACACATGTGCATGCACAACATGTGCTTATATCTTGTGCAGCAACCTTTGTTGTGGCATCTTATCAAATGCCTTTTGGAAGTCCATATTTATCAATCTCCTTCAATCCTATGTCAATGCTGTTTCCTTAACATTACTAATGTATTAGTTAAACATGATTTCCCTTTTATAAGGCCATGTTGACTCTGTCTGACCACTTTGTGATTTTCCAACTATCCTGTTATCACCTCCTTAATAATGGATTCCAGTGTTTCCCTCAGGACAGAAGTAAGGCTAATGAGCCTACAGTTCCCTGCTATCTGTCCTCTTCCTTTCTGTATAAAGTTGCTACTGCTGGTATTCTCCAATCTGTTGCGATCCTTCAGAATTTAAAGACTTTTGGAAGATTATAAGCAGAGTTATTTGTGGTGTCACTTCTTTTAAGACCCTAGGATGCAAACAATCGGGGTCTAGGGGCTTGGCAGCTTCTAAATTCAAAAGTTTTCTCAACACTTGGTAACAGTGAGCCCTTCTTCAGGAATGGTTGTGGAGTATAAGATGGTATAGCAAAAATTCTGTGTCTTACGAACTTACACTGCATGCCGTCACAGCAACTTTGACTCCTTGGAAACCAGATCAACCAAATGGATGGCCTTAGTCAACAGCAGAGGGTTCGATCCCCTGATCCCTGCTGGGGTGGAAATGGGACAACACTCCCAGTCCTACCCCCGGTGGAGGACGTGGCACTCTCTGTGTGATCTGCTTTCGGTAGAAGAAGATGAGGCTGTGAATCTGGAATCAAAGCATGAGACCCAAGTGTCCCTCACCCAAGGGGAAGTGATGTTCTTGTCCTAATGTGATATCAAAGCACAGCAAGATTACATGTCTTTTAAATGTGTTGGAACATGTGGCTACCTGAAGGGCTGTTGTTGACAAGAGATAATACCCAAAGTTTGAATTAAAGCAGGTCACACAAAATACTAAGACCTTGCTATAGGAAGGTTTTTGTGAAACTTAAAAGGGTTTAGAAAAAGTTTACAAGAATGTTGCCAGGGTTGGAGGGTTTGAACTATTGGGAGAGGCTGAATAGGCTGTGACTGTTTTCCCTGGAGTGTCAGAGACTGAAGGGTGACCTTATAGAGTTTTATAAACTCATGAGGGGAAAGGATAGGGTAAATAGACAAGGTCCTTTCCCTGGGGTGAGGGAGTCCTAAACTAGAGGGCTTAGGTTTAAGGTGAGAGGGGAAAGATATAAAAGGAACCTGAGGGTAACACAGAGGAATGAGCTGCCAGAGGAAGTGGTGGAGGCTGGTACAGTTACAGTATTTAAAAGGCATCAGGATGAGTATATGAATAGGAAGGGTTTAGAGGGATAGGCTGGTAAATGGGATTAGATTAATATAGAATATCTGGTCAGCATGGACAAGTTGGACCGAAGGGTCTGCTTCTGTTCTGTATAGCTCTAAGATTCTTTGAGATTAGAAGTTGCTATGGAACTTTGAAATAAAACTGAAGCTCTACATTACCAATAGCCTTCATTATATCAATTATAACTGAAAGATTGTTTCCTGATCAGCATAAAAAGGAAATGTATTGGAGAATAGCATTTGATATCGATGAATAATCTTTAAAGCTTTGCCAATTTGTCTGCGATATGGGCATGCCATCTTAGCATGATGGGTGTGTACAAGTGAGACAGATTCTGTACAATCGTGTAGGGCATTTTGATGTTTAAATATAACAGCAGCAATATTAAAAAAAGTGAGGACTGCAGATGCTGGAGATCTGAGTTGAATAGTGTGGTGCTGGAAAAGCACAGATGGGCAGGCAGCATCTGAGGAGCAGGAGAGTAGTTAGCTCAGTTGGCTAACAATGGCTTAGGAGAACATCAATAACACCGTGTTCTATTCCTGCATTAGTTGAGCTGGGTTTGGTACTTCCTCCTCACCCTGCCCTGGGGTGAAGTCACCAATTCACCTGTGGATCAGTGACCCCCTCCCCCACATAACAGAGTATTTTGAGTTTTAAAATAAACAAGTAGGTGCAATTTTCACAAAATAGGAGGCTGAACTCAATCCTTAAAATGTCCCTAGAAGTCTCCAGACGCCCTTCTCCAAAAATAAATGTAAAATTTGTAAATTTATCATTGCGCCATTTGTCAATTTTGACATTCCATAAAGTGCAAAGTTCCCTTTCTTTCAACACAATCCAAGGCCCCCCGAGGTATCTCACTGCACTGGCCATTGCTTATTATACTGACAGTATTCATTTTTGTTTCATGTTAGATTATGCTACATATTGGTGTACTTTGGCAGCAGGGTCTTAGACACGGACCCTTCCCCAATGCACCACTGAGGAAGCTGCTCCAAGCTTTAGTTTGTTCTATATCCTTATCCTGGACCTTGGAATATACTAGTCTGAAAAACCCCCTGGAAAACCAGCAGGTTCCAAGCAGAAGGTTACATAAGCAGAGCTGGTTAAGATGAATTGCGAAACTAGGTTAGAAGGTAGGACTGTAGAGCGACAGTGGCCGCTTTTTAAGGAGGTATTTGCCAACTCTGATTTATCCCAGTTAGGAAGAAAAGCTCTTTAAGAAAGCTACATCATCAGTGACTAAAGTAAGAATGTAAAAATAATATTAAAACGAAAGAAACACTCCACAAATCTGCAAAAACTAGTGATAGATCAGAGGATTGGGCAGTCTTTAAGAACCAGTAAATAATGTCTGAAAAGATAATGAAAAGGGAGAAAGCAATGTATGAGAGAAAGCTAGCTAGAAATATAAAACAGAAAGTTTCTACAAATACTTGAACAGGAGCAGTGTTTGTGTCAGTTCTCTGGAGGATGGTTCTAGGAAATTAGTAATGGATAAAAAAGAAATGGCAGAGGCTTTGAACAGGTATTTTGTGTCTATCTTAACATTCCAAGATTTGGAAAACATCTCAGAGATAGTTGAAAATCAAGGGATGAGCTTTAAACAATTACTGTTACCAAGTAGCAGGAGAATCGATGTTTCGGGCATGAGCCCTTCTTCAGGAATCAGGGCTTATGCCCGAAACGTCGATTCTCCTGCT
>NW_025206021.1:9898-11036 GCF_004010195.1 Chiloscyllium plagiosum | reverse complement strand
GCTCTGCTCGGTTCAGAGTAAAACCCTTTCTCTAGGCAACTCTTAAGAGGGAGAAAATCTGTTCACTGGTAGCAACTGGAGTGAATCCAGGGAGGGCGCAGACTCTGCAAACTCAGGTATGTGTCTTAGTTGCCCAGGTGAGGAGGGACAGAAGGATAGGGTGGGGCTGTTTTCCCCAGCCCGCGCCAGAATCTTAGGGGTAACCTTATAGACTTTTATAAAATCAAAAGGAGCATGGATAGGGTAAATAGACATGGTCTTTTCCTTGGGATGGGGGAGTCCAGAACGAGAGGGTGATTGGTTTATGGTGAGGGGGCGTGGAGATTTAAAAGAGACCTAAGGAGGCAACTATTTCACGAGGCTTGGGCGGGTGTGAATGTGTGTCCGGAATGACCTGCCAGAGAAAGTAGTGGAGGCTGGGACAATTACAGCATTTAAAAGGCATTTGGATGGGTGTATCAATACGAACGGTTCAGAGGGCCAGAGAACACTTGCTGGCAAATGTGACTAGATTAATTTAGGCTATCTGGTCAGCACAGAAGAGTTTGACTGAAGTGCCTGTGCCTGTTTCTGTTTCTGTGTGTATATGACTCTGGTTTTCCACTAACGTTTGCCACGTCTGTATGTTCAGTTTCTCTCTCTGGTGTCGGTGTTAATACCTTGATGTCTCATTATGCTCCCCTTCCTGGGGACATTAACCATTTCTTGAGGTTGTTCCTCAAGAAGCTGCATTGCAGGTTCATCCTGAATTGGCACACTTTATTTTGCTTTCCAAATCAGACCTGCTCACTCTCAGCATTATGCCAATGACGTGAAAGATATTAACTTTCAGGTGGAGTTTCAGAGAGATAAGTCTTGACGTTTTTGCTTTTCTGCTCCTGTCAGATCCTGAATCAGCACCTTCAGGAGAATTAGTTAGATTGGAGTGAGAACAGAAGGGGGGAGAGAGAATGGGATGGCGCTTTCAATTTTGTGGAATAATAAAAGAAAAGAATGTTCTCCAGAAAGCAGAATCGCTTGTTCTGAATTTCTACTCTGGACTGACAGTGATGACTTTTATATTCTCTTTTTACAGCGTTTGAAGATCTGAAGACAGAAGTTTCAAAATCAACTGTAACGTCAACTCTCCTGCTCCTCG
>NW_025206021.1:6574-9481 GCF_004010195.1 Chiloscyllium plagiosum | reverse complement strand
TGACCCACTGGCGGGTCCACACGGGGGAGAGGCCCTACAGCTGCCCCGAGTGTGGGAAGGCCTTCAGGAATTCCTCCCATCTGCTGACTCACCAGCGGGTCCACACGGGGGAGAGGCCATTTACCTGCCCCAAGTGCGGGAAGAGATTTAGTCAGGTGAGCAACTTGTGGAAGCACCAGCGTCTCCACGCTGGGGAGAAGCCCTTCAGCTGCCCCGAGTGCAGGAAGGCCTTCAGCAGTTCCACCACTCTGCTGACCCACCGGCGGATCCATATGGGGGAGAGGCCATTCCCCTGCACAGAGTGCGGGAAGGCCTTCAGCAATTCCTCCATCCTGCTGAGACACCAGAGGGTTCACACAGGGGAGTGGCCCTTCAGCTGCCCTGAGTGCAGGAAGGGGTTCAGCGATTCCTCCAATCTCCAGACCCACCAGCGGATCCACACTGGGGAGAAGCCCTTCGGCTGCACAGAGTGTGGGAAGGCCTTCACCCGCTCCTCCCACCTGCGGAGGCACCAACGAGTTCAAGTGCCATCGCAGGGTGATTGAAGGAGCAACAACCGAGTGCCATTAGGGACTGGACTATCAACCCAGTTCCTGGGACTCCTGAGCTTGAATCCAGCCGCGGCAGATCACGGAATTGGAATTCGGTCAGAAATCTGGAGTTCAGAATCTGATGATGAAACCGTTTTTAGGGTGGGGTGAAATTGCTGAGTGAGGCAATACTTCCTCCAGGTTACAGCTGTACCAAGGATCCAATTACAAAGGACAACTTGGTGATGACCAACAGTAAAGAAAGTGAGGTGGGATGGGTGGAGGGGTGGGGAGTGAGGATTATGCGCAGTTTGACTTTGAGCTGTTTAAAAAGCAGCTACTTTTTCTACACTTTTTTTGCTGGGGAGGATCTGAAGCTTTAACAAAGTTGGGTCGCAATAAAGGTTACTGAACTTACTGCAGGCTCAGACTCTCATTGAAAGCTTTGAGCTCCAAGAGGTTTTTTGTTTTAAAGCTGTTCATTTCTTTCAGCCTCCTGCACTAAGTTTTCAATGTTGTGTATCGGGTGGAGCAGTGATTGGGTAGCTAGTATCATTAGAAATTGTAAATTTTTCAGGAGTGCAGATACTGTGTTGTTTTATTGGCATTGTAAAGTTCACTGGCGGCACTGGGAGGTATGGGCTGTGTTCACTAGAAACGATGTGGTGGTGCCAGTATTGGACTGGGGTGGATAAAATTAAAAATCACACAAGACCAGGTTATAGTCCAACAGATTTATTCGGAAGCACGAGCTTTCGGAGTGCCGGTCCTTCCACAGGTAGCTGTGGAGCAGGATCATAAGACACAAATCTTATAGCAAAATTCATAGTGTCATGCAACTGATGCCTTTTAGAATGGGTTGCAGGTTTCGGTTCATTAATATGTAAATCCAAGAACAACATCTAAGTCATGTTCTTGAGATGACTTATGGTTTTATTTTTTTTTTAAAAAGTGACATCTCAGCTCACACAATACATTAAAGTTGTGAGGTTAGAGTCTGTCAGTATCCCAATCTTGAATCAGACTAGTTCTGTTTTTAAAGTAGGAATATATAAAATATTACATGGATTGACTGCCTGTAGATTGTGCGTTTTGTGAGCAAAATTGAAAGTATCTGCAAATATAATTCTGCCAATACAAATTCACTCCATAGAGTTGTGTGTGTGCATGTGAGTTTGTGTGTGAGTGCATGTAAGAGTGTGTGCATGCTTGGTAAAGTGAGTGTGTGATGGAGTATAAGTCTGGGAGTGTGAGCATGTTAGGGTGTGCGTATATGAGAGAGGTATGAGCCGCTTGTGGGCGGCACGGTGGCACAGTGGTTAGCACTGTTGCCTCACAGCGCCAGAGGCCCGGGTTCAATTCCCGACTCAGGCGACTGACTGTGTGGAGTTTGCACATTCTCCCCGTGTCTGCGTGGGTTTCCTCCGCAGGTCAGGTGAATTGGCTGTGCTAAATTGCCCGTAGTGCTAGGTAAAAAGGGGTACATGTACGGGTATGGGTGGGTTGCGCTTCGGCGGGTCGGTGTGGACTTGTTGGGCCGAAGGGCCTGTTTCCACACTGTAAGTAATCTAATCTAATCTAATCTAAAAAAAAAAGCAAGGGATTGCAGTTTACTAAAACGAGGAAGGACAGGACTTAAAACAGAGACCTGGGAGGGTTCAGATACATAGTTATGCAACCTGCAAAGAACTGGTAGACTGGATGGTTAAGAAGGCATTCAGCACCATTGCCACCCAGACCCACCCCCTTACTTCATATTTCTCATAGCTAATCCACCCTACCTTGCATATCCTGAACAATAAGGGTAATTTAGCATGGCCAATCCAGCCTAACCTACACCCTAATCTAAAAACTATCTTCTCAGAATGTAATTTAAATGCACAACATTTCTAAGAAAAATGTCCGTCTGACTCAACCCTGGGACCCCAGACAGAATTCACACCTATTGTTAGAAAAACTGTGCATTTGAATGACTTTCTTGAGAAGGTAATGAAAAACAAGTTCTGGAATTAACATGCCAAAGAGCAGAAACCCATTCTAAAAGATGAAAGATTTAATCTAAAATTGTTTAATATATCACATCTCCATGACACTGGAGTCCTTTGGCTATAAATGCCATGATCATGATCTCATTCTCCACAACCAACCTGATAAAAGAGCGGTGCTCCAAACGTTAAAGTTTCAATAAATCTGTTGGTTTATAACCTGGTGTTGTGAGATTTTTAACTTTGTCCAAGGAAACACATGTTGTGGGACTGGTAACAGTTGTTATTTTGGGATCTGTTCCTCCTGAAATTTCTCCTCTGCGCAGACACGGGTGAACAGTCTGTTTTTGTGCTTTGTGCGAGATCAGGCTAGCAGCTTTTAAATCCTTAAA
>NW_025206021.1:4580-6510 GCF_004010195.1 Chiloscyllium plagiosum | reverse complement strand
GAAAAGTTGTTTTGTTTGTTCCGTCAGTTGAGTTGGTTCTGCACTCCGATGAGACTGGATACTGATTTTAATGGATCAGAATTGAACACTTAAATTTCAAGAAGGTTGAAAGGGCAAATCAAACTGTAACCTTGAAGAGATATGCTTCCATTTCTAACCTTGGGTGATCCAAATGAGACATTGTTACTGATCACTCCATTTCAGAGCGCTGCTCTTTCATCAGCTGGTCGTGGGCAGTAAGGTCATGATCACAGAATTTATAGCCAAAGGAGTCCACGGTCATGGAGATGTCCTTCACTAAACAATTTTAGATTAAATCTTTCATATTTTAGAATGGGCTTCTGTTCTTTGGTATGTTAATCCCAGAACTTGTTTCAAATTACCTTCAAGAATGTCATTTAAATGCAGAGCTTTTCGAACAACAATGTCAGTCTGACTCGATATTGGGACACACAGAATTCACACCTATTGTTAGAAAAGCTCTACGTTTTAATGACGTTCTGAAATGGCTGATCTTTAACATTGAGAATAGTTACATTGATATAATCAGAAACATTGTTAAAGTCTGAAAGCATGTTCACTTTTTGAAAAGAGCTGCTGAAATCTTTCTGAAACTTGCATTGAAACATGCGTAGTTAGGCCACAGCCCAAGACAGGTTGTAAAGGATGAATGGCCTAATCCTAGTTTTGTGAAATTGATTCTGACTATGTAGAAATAGAGTCATAGAGTTGTAGAGCACAGAAGCAAACCCTTCAGTCCAGACAACCAAATATCCTAAATTAATCTAGTGACCCATTTGCCAGCATTTGGTCCATAGCCCTCTGATTCTTTTCTATTCATGTCTCCAACCAGATGCATTTGTTTCTTCTTCAGCTAATTGAAGCTGGAGAAGCCTGAAATCTCTAAAGGATTTCCTGAAAAAAACTTTTATTCAAGATTTGGCTCAGTGGAGGATTTTCTAAAGCTTTGCTATTGTAGTTTTCAATTTGTCAAAACAATTTTCAGTTGTTGTTGTCCAAGGCAGAGTAAATATTCATTTAAGATATAATTGAGATATATACATTCTTTACAATGTTTTTCCATCATTACCAGTGATTGTCCATCATTTGGTACATTGAGCATCATCTTTTTGTGATTCAACAGATACGATTTGAAGTGAATTCTGCAAGATACTTTTGTATTTTATCTAACTTTGCTTTGTATTAAAGATTTCCTTTGAGATATTTTAATTAAAATAAATTAGCTGTTTCATTATTATACATTGAGATATTTTAATTAAAATATCTCAATGTATAATAATGAAACAGCTAATTTATTCTGAAATTATTTCAATTAGTTGGTTGATTGCCAAATAATAGCTGTAAGTATTGACATCCGGGAAAGCTGTTTTGTTTAATATATTTCCTTTGTAAAGATTTTATAAAATAATTGTATTTTCATATGAAATAAAATTTGCAGTGTTTTATTGAATCGTTGAAAGTAACTTTGCACTTAATTGCTCCATTTGGGATTAAACATTGATTATTTTTATCAAAATCATATTCACAATTTATGGTGAGTGTATTAACAAACAAATGTTGCCATTTACCATTGAATTGCCTCAAACACAATTTGAAATTCTTGAATGAGTTGATTAAGGGGTACACTGTGAATATTTATTGCGCATTTCTGAAATTCTCTGCACTGCCATTGCATTTGGTTAAACAAGATATGTAACCCTCCTCATAACTTTGTATTTCTTTGATATTTCATTTGCTATTACTATTGCCCAAATAACTTCATCAAATGCCAAAACATTTTTTAGGCTGTGAATTTTCAGTCTGGTAATGTCATTCAGTTGTGAACAATCTGAAGATTAATTTAAACACATATAAGAATGTCAAAGAGATATTGATAACAGAAAGTCAACATGTAGAATTGCCAATGAAA
>NW_025206021.1:2166-3480 GCF_004010195.1 Chiloscyllium plagiosum | reverse complement strand
TCAATGTGTCTTTTTAAATATAAAAATGCCCCTTCAAATGTAGTTATGCCCTTTAAATGTGTTGTGTTCCTCTAAGCGCAATCTTGCCCCTCGAGATGACTATGTCTCTTAAAGGGTCATTTCTACTTATAAATAGGGCAACGTCGCTTCGAAATGTAGATTCATTTAGATGTGACTGCGACATTTTGCATATTAAGATATCCCTTTTGAATGTGCCTACATCCCTTTGAATGTAATTTTGTCCATTTCAATCTATTTGCAGAAATAGCCCGTTAAATGTCCATGTCCCTTTTAAAATGCAGATTTCCCACTTCAGGTAGCAGCAGTTGTAGCGCGAGGTGGCTGTGGCTTGGTGACGGTGAGGACCCCCGGCCCCGCCCATCCCCCCCGTGCAGACGTCACGCGGGGGCGAAGGCGGTTGGGAGGAGAAGTCGCTCGAGCGGGGAAGCGGGGGCCGTTAGGAAAATGGCGCCGTGCGGCCCGGGGCAGACACCCGTCACTGGGCACCGCCGCCTTCCTGGCGCAGCTGCTGTGTCACGGCCACACCGGCCGGCTGTACAGCAGGCAGGAGCCGGTGAGCATTCTGGAAGGACCTGTTGAGAATGGTTAGTGAAGTGTGTGGTGTACTGAGCCTTATTAACATGGATATAGTTTATAATTTGTCAAAGTATACATTTTTATTATTTAGAGTGGTAGAGATGTACAGCACGGAAACAGACCCTTCGGTCCAACCCGTCCATGCCAACCAGATATCCTAAATTAATCCGGTCCCACTTGCCAGCACTTGGCTCATGCCTCTAAGCCCTTCCTAAACGTATACCCATCCAGAGACATTTTAAGTGCTTTAATTGTAGCAGCCTCCACCACTTCCTCGGGCAGCTCATTCCATTCACGCACCACCCTCTGCACGGAAACGTTGCCCCTTAAATACCTTTTATATCTTTCTGCTCTCACCCTGAACCTAGGCCCTCTAGTGCAGACCTTCACCCCCTACACTAGGGAAAAGACATAAGAAAGTTGAGCAGCCAGACAAGAAGGAAAAGCCACAAAATATCGAGCCAGATGGGGAAAAAAGTTGTGGTTCTACCTTTTTTTTCTCCTATTGGCATTTGGACACTTCAAAATCTGTCAATAATGCCAGCATCACCACTGAGCATATTGCATACGTTCCTCTGTGTCAACAAGCATTGTGCATGTTCCTTGCTTTGGGTGTCACCCTTGTTTAGGACTGGGGATGGGTGTTGGAAGAGCTGCAGAACAAGGGTGTGCTGGGAGCAGGGTGGTGAATTGGGGATAGGTGGAGACAAGTAGAGG
>NW_025206021.1:0-1366 GCF_004010195.1 Chiloscyllium plagiosum | reverse complement strand
AGTCCAACTAATCCATGCTGACTATGTTCTCAAACTGAACTAGTCACACCTGCCTGTGTTTGGCCCATATCCCTCTGAACCTTTCCTATTCATGTACTTATCCAAATGTCTTTTAAATGTTGTTACTGTACCTGCATCCACCACTGTCGGGATGTTCATTCCACACACAAACCACTCTTTTTTTAAGAAAAATGCTGCCCCTCAAGTCTTTTTAAAATCTTTCTCCTCTCACCTTCAAAGTTTGCTCTCTAATCTTAAAATCCCCATCCGTGGGGAATGACACCCACCATTCACCTCATCTATCCCCCCTCATGATTTTATAAATCTCTAAGGTTACCTCTCAACCTCATGTGCTCCAGTGAGAAAAGTCCCAGCCTATCCACCTAGATGTAGGTAGATTAAGATCCAGTTATGTACAGGACTTTGGTGGAAAGTGGGAATTCACTGCACTGTAGGGATGAAACCCTACCTTATCCAGACATTTCCCCCTGCTGGTGGATAAGACTAGGCCACATAATTTGGAGGACTGGATTTCGGACAGAGATGAGGAGGAACTATTTTTCCTGGATAGTAGTCCATCTATGGAATTCTCTGCCCAAGGAAGCAGGAGAGACAGTCTCATTAAGTATATTGAAGACACAGTTGGTTAGGTTTTTGCAGGTAGGTTAATTAAGGATAGTTGGGATAATGCAGGGAGGAGGAGCTGAGACGATAGATAGTTTTACCATTATTTTAATGAATGGTGGAGCAGGCTGGATAGACCAAATGGCCTATTCCTGCTTCTATTACTATGAAACTATAACCCTGCATTTCCCATGGCTAACCCACCTAACCTGCACATCCCTGGACATGATGAGCAATTTTGCCTGGCCAATCCAAATCAAGGCTGGTGAGCAATGTAGTGATGTGGGAAATTAACATCAGAGAATGATAGAAAGGGACAAGGAGAGTAAATATACCAGCAATCAAAACTGGATTCTGAAGATCACAAAAATGGAAACAAAAAGTGGTGTTTCTGCACGTGTGCTGCACTGTAACAAAAGTAAATTAATTGTCTGCACACATTGAAGAGAATAATTATGATCGGAGACTCCTTACAGAAACATGGCTTCAGGATGACAAGGATTGGATCCTGAATATCGAGGGGGTAGTCAAATGGGAAGCTAGGTAAAGATAGAGGGTTGCCACTGCTAATCGAAACCCTGACCACAGGGTAGTCTGGTATCCGCTCTGATTTCAGGTCCTCATTTCTCTGTCCTCTGATCTCCCTGTTCCCAGAGAATAAGATGTCAGTCTGTTCTCAGCTCTACTGGATTTCTGCTGAAGCTTTGATGCCCACCCCCTCTTTTTTTACACCTTCTGGAAC
>NW_025206020.1:0-11036 GCF_004010195.1 Chiloscyllium plagiosum | reverse complement strand
ACAGTCAGTACTGATTAATTCAGAAATGTAGCAGAAGCAGAAATAGAAATGAATTTATATAAAAAAAGAGCATGCCACTAATTCTATCATTGATATGATACTTGGAATAAGGACTTCACTGTTGAGACAATGTTACAGCTTCCAAAAGATAGATCACCAAAACAAAACCATGGCCTGTATAAGATACAGAGCACAGCTTCCTCATTGTCTGTGTGTGCGGAGATGGGGGTCGTTGGGGGGAGCGGTATTGAACATTTCAGTAAGGATGCTGTACTACAGTTATGTAGGAATTCGTGAGTTTACATCTTGAATCCTATTTGCAGATTTGGTCAGTCGTTTTTGTAAGTATGCAAATACCTTGTATGCAGTCCAGAAAAGGTTTACTCATTTGAAGCTTCAGATATTCAGGTCATCTGTTGACAAAAGCTGATAAGCTGGCCTTGTGAACATGAGTGTACTCAAGAGAACGGAATTAATTTATAAAGTGCTGTATAATATTCACAATGTGCATATGGCAATGATTATGTAAATTATTGGTGGGTCCATCTACAGTTTTAACATTGCTATTTATCTTTGGATATCATAGATGAGTTGTGTACAAGTTTTAACACTATGTCAAAGAATGTACAAAGGTAGGCAGCCGAAGTGGGAGCCTGCCATTCAGGTCCTTGTGTTTCCCCTGATTTAATTCGATCACGCTGAGCTGATTATAGCATTCAACCTACATTCCCAACTATTCTGCAAATCTGTTCAGCCTTTCCCTGACCTAGAATCTATCTACTTTTACCTTTAAAAGGTGTTTATGGTCTTTGCTTCCAGTAAATTTTCAGCTCGAGAAATCCAAAATAAAACCACCTGCAGAAAGGAAAGTTAATTCATGTTTTGAATGGGTGATCCCTCATGTTTAACAAATAAACTATATGTTTGCATGTTACCCGTAAGTCGAAGCATTCTATCCACAGCTAATCTGTTAGGATCCAATAGGATGTTTATCAGATCGTGAGCCAACATAGTCTATTCCGCAAATCAAGTCTGCTCCACAATTCATTACCATCAGGGCTGATTGGTGATCCTCAAATCCGCCTTCTTGCCCTATCCCCATAGCTCTTGATTCCCTTTCTGCTTCGAAATCTGTCCACCATCTGCATTGATTAGACTTAGCGACAGGGTTTCAACAGGCTTATTATTCAGTAACCCTCTGAGTAAGAAGGTACTCCTCACCTCCATCTTAAACATATGTTCACTTTGATTGAGGCTATACCCTCTGATCCTGGATTCTCCCAAAAATGGAGACAACCTTGTTGGCAATGAGCCTGTCAAGCCTTCTAAGAATCTGATTTTGTTTTCATTAAGATCTCCTCTCATTCTTCCAAACTCCAATAAGTTTTTGACTAAGCTACCCAAGCTCACTCCATAAGAAAATACCTCAATTCTCAGGATTAGTTCTGTGGAGCTTCCCCCATCTGCTACCAACACGTCTATTATCTCCTCTACGTATTTCCTTAGAAAATTAGACCAGAACCCTTCACATTTGTGCAGGTTCAGTCTGCGTAGAAACGTGTACATGTTTAGAATGATATTTATGTACCACCACATTTGAACAAATTCGTATTAGTACGATCCAAGTCCCTATTTTTGCTGAATTGCGTGCCAACATTTTAACTGTCAAGCCGAGGGCCTGAAATTCCTGAGTCCTTTCTCTTGTAAATTAGGTTCAGTCTTCTATTTTGCCTGACAATGTTAATCAGTACAAAGGTTCCAATGCTAGATGTCAGATGCCAACTTTGTGTGTACTCACGTTATTTTTTTCTATCTCATGTTAAACTCCTTGCATCATCCTCGCTATTTGCCTTCCCACTTCTGTTTATGTTACTCACAAATATGGAGGTACTACTTTCATTTCTATCACCCAAGTCATTGTGCAGTTAATAATTCTGGCCCCAGCACTGATCCCTGTGGCACTGCACTCGCTCAAGGTCATTATCCCAAAAAATAGTTCTGAGATGCTTCTTTTTCAGCGGATCCTCTCTGCAGACATGTTATACTCAATTAAACAATCAATTTCCTCAATGAGAGCAGGAATTTAACCCATGCTATTAGTATCCTTCTGTTTGATAAACTAACTATCTCGGCAACTTAACTTACCAAGACCCAGTCCCTGACGCAACTGAAACATTAACATCTACCTTTATATTCAATGTTGCTCACAATAACTGATACAATTCTGTGACGTTGCCTCATTACTTATTGTACCTGCATAAAACGTTTTGCAAATAAATCAAAAGTGCACCCAGATTGCATTGAATCCTATAACTCTGTCATCTCTCATCTTATTTTCTTTCTTCTAATGGACGATTTCGCAAATCTCCATCTCATACATTTGCTTCATCTTGTTTATCTGACTTATCGTTACATTTTTCAAACCATAAAAATGTGATGGAAATTGATTACTTGCATATTTTTAAGGGTGGGGGTGCATGTATTCATATTCCTGTTAAGAAGGGGATCAAGCATTTTGAGGGTAGAGCAGAATGTTGGACACAAATCAGAAAGAAGTCAATCACGATCTTGTTGAATGTCTGAAAGCGCGGGGCCAAATAGCCCTCATCTGCTTCTAGTTTCTATGCATATTCCTGTACAATTACTTTCCGGATGACCTACTTTTCATCAATATTACCTAGAACATTACAGCACACTATAGGCGCTTTGGCCCTCGATGACGTGCCGACCTACAGAGCCAACTTCAAAAAAACCGTCTCACCTACACTATTGCATTTTTATCCTTATGTCTATCCAAAGGTCATTTAACTGTCCTTAAAGTTCGGATGTCTACTTTTGCTGCAGGCAGGTCATTCTACACCCCTACTACAGTCTGAGTACCGAAACTATCTCGGACATCTGTCCTATATCTTCCCGCCTCAATGTAAAACGATGTCCCCTCGTGCTAGCAATCATCATCCGTGGAAAAAAAGGCTTTAACTGTCCACCGTTTCCAATCGTCTGATTACCTTATATGTCTCAGTTAAGTCATCTCTCAGCCTTCTTCTCTCTAACAAAAACAGCCTCAAGTCCCTCAGCCTTTCCTCGTAAGGCCTTCCCTCCATATTGATCATCATCCAAGTAAATCTCCTTTGAACCCTTTCTGAAACTTCCACATCCTTTATATAATGCGGTGACGCGTGAAGCCGCACCAGGTTGTTTTACAGTTGCAGCATGACCTCATGGGACCGATACTCAATCTCTCTGCTAATAAAGTCTAACACACCGTATGCCTTCTTAATAACCCTATCAAGCTGGGTTAGAACTTTCATGGATCTATGTACATGGACACCGAGATCTCTCTGTTCATCTACCTTGCAAAGAATTTTACCATAGGCCCAGTTCTCTGCATTCTTGTTACTTCATCCAAAGTGTTACTCCATCCACCTCACACTTTTCCGCATTAAACTCATTTTGCCATCTCTCAGCACAGCTCTGCATCTTATCTATGTCCCTCTGCAACCTACAACATCCTTTGGCACGATTCACAACTATACTGACCTTAGTATTATCTGCAAATTTACTAACCAATCTTTCTACACCCTCATCCATCTCATTTTTAAAAATGACAAAGAACAGTGGACCCAAAATAGATCTTTGCGGTACCCCACTGGTAGCTGAACCCCTGGATGAACATTTCCCACCAACCACCACCCTCTGTCTTCTGTCAGCTAGCCAACTTCTGATCTAAACCACTAAACAACCCTAAAACCCATGCCTCCGTATTTTGTGAAATAGGCTACCGTGTGGAACCTTATCAACTGCTTTACGGAAATCCATATACACCACATCAACCGCTTTACCCTCATCCAGCTGTTTGGTCACCGTGTCAAATAACTCCATCGGGTTTGTGAAGCATGACCTACCCTTCACAAAACAATGTTTACTAGCCCTATCAACTTATTCATTTCTAGATTATGTTAAATCCTATAATTTATAACCTTTTCCGAAGCTTTATCCACAAATAAAGTAAGGCTCACTGGTCTATCATTCCCAGGGTTGTCTCTACTCCCCTTCTGGAACAAGAGAACAGCATTTGCTATCCTCCAGTCTTCTCGCACAATTCCTATAGGCAATGACGACATAAAGAGTCAAAGAGTCTGCAACCTCCTTCCTGACTTTCCAGAGAATTGTAGGATAAACCCATACAACCCAAGGGACTTATTTATTTTGACGATTTCCAGAATTGCTCACACCTCTTCCATTTGAACTTCAGTCCCATCTAGTCTAGTGGCCTGTATCTTAGTATACTGCTCGACAACATCGTCTTTTTCCAGTGTGAAAAATGACGTAAAATATTTATTTAGCGCATTCCCATCTCGTGTGACTCAATGCACAGCTTCCCACTACTATCTTTGATTGGCCCTAATCTTACTCAAGTCATTATTTTATTCCTGAAATACCGAGAAAAATCCTTTAGATTTTTCTTGATCCTACCTTCAAACGTCTTCTCATGTCCTGTCCTAGCTAGTTTTATATCTTTCGTTAGATCTTTCCTGGCTAATTTGTAGCTCTTAAGCGCTCTAACTGAGCCCTTCATGTCTCACCATAACATCAGACTTATTCTTCCTCTTGACAAGAGATTTAACTTCTTTAATAAACCATAGCTCCCTCGCTTGATCACTTCCTTTTGTCTGACAGGCACAAAGGGCTGAGGAATGGCTTGTGCCCGAAACGTCGATTCTCCTGTTCCCTGGATGCTGCCTGACCTGCTGCGCTTTTCCAGCAACATATTTTCAGCTCTGATCTCCAGCTTCTGCAGACCTCACTTTCTCCTTTGACAGGCACAGACTTATAAAGGACACACAGTAGCTGTACCTTGAATAAACTCCACATTCCAATTGTACACAATCCCTGCAGTTTCCTTCCCCGTCCTCATCCTAAATCTTGCCGCATTGCATCCTAATTAGCTTTGTCCCAGCTACAACTCTTGCCCTGCCGTATATACCTCCCTTTCATCGCTAAAGTAAACATAATCAAATTGTGGTCGCTATCACCAATGTGCTCACTTACCTCCAAATCTAAAATCTTGTCCAATTCATTACACAGTACCAAATCCAATGTGGCATCGCTCCTTGTTAGTCTGTCTACATATCGTGTACACATTGGACAAAAACTGATACATCTAAAGTACCTGCACTATAATGTTCCCAGACAATATTTCGAAAATTAAATTCCCCCATAACAATTACGCTGTCACTCTCGCTCAAATCGAGAACCATATTTGCTATCGTTTCCACTACATCTCTGGAACTATTCGGAGGCCGATAGAAAAGTCCCAACAGGATGACTTCTCCTTCCCTGTTTCTAACCTCAGCACTTACTACCTCAGCAGATGAGTCCTGAAACGTCCTTTCTGCCACTGTAATACTGTCCTTGATTAACAATGCCACACCAAACCCCCCAACGCCCCCATCTCTTACTATCTTCCCTCTTCCTACTGAAACATCTAAATCCAGAAATCTGCAATAACCTTTCCTATCTCTGCTCTACAATGTCTCTGAAATGGCCACAACATCGAACTCCCACGTTCTAACCCATACTGCAAGTTCACCCAAATCATTCCTTGCATTAAGGTAGACAGACTATAAACCAGCTTCTTGCTTGATAGTGCCCTCTTGCGACGTTGAAACCATTTTTCTTACCTCACTATTCTCAACCTCCAGTATGTTGGAACTACAATTTCGGTTCCTATACCCCTGCGAAATTAGCTTAAACTGTTCCGGAGAGTATTAGTAAATTCCCCCTCACTCAAGGCTATTGGTACCCCTCTGGTTCAGGTGAAGAGCATTCTGTTTGGAGATGTTCCATTTACCCCAGAAAGTGACCCAATTATCCAGGAATCCAAAACCTCTATCCTGCATCTTCCCTTTAGCCACGTGTTCAGTTCCTCGTGCTCCCTATTCCTCACCTATTAAATTCATGCAATTCTTTGTAATTACTTGTCATGGAATCTGCAATATGCCTCAGTGTTAATCAATACATTTCCTGAGCCAGCACCTTCAAAACCGACAAACACATCCACCCCGAGGGACAAGTGCAGCAGGTAGGTGGGAACACCATCATTGACAAGTTTCTCTGTAAGTCACTTGCTCATCCTGCCTTGAAAACATATTGCTCATTCAGAGTGTTTGTGTCAAAATTCTCGAATTCTCTCTGAATGGCATTTTGGTTCTATCTACACCAAATAGCCTTCAGCAGACCAAAATACAATCAATTGCAAGACAACCTGCGATGAACAATAAACACTGGCTCCATGGACATATTCAACTCAATACAAGTTATTCAGTTCACCGGTATTTCTGAGATTATTTTCTGTCATCCACCCGGAAAACAGAAACAATGTGTGCAACTCGCCTGGAGTAGGTTCTCTCCATCAGCTAATGGATACATCGATGTATAGCATTGTGGGAGATGATGTAATTTACATCTACTCGTGCCTAGTAAGTTCTGGATCATTGGCACTCAATAAGACTGTCACCTTCATGGTTAATGTGAGCCCAGTCTTCACCTGGTGAGTCTAAATAATTTGTTGAAAGGGATTGGGTGACACAGCTGTGACACAACCTCTTCTTTGAACAAGACTTGCCTCACTCTGTGCTCCTGCTTTCCCAATTTGTTGGGGAAGTGTTCCTGGAAAACTCAGGATGTATTGGTCATATCCAAACTGCCTCAACTCCCTGCCCTAGCCCGACATCAGCCTCCTACTTCTTTACACAGCTTTCCCCATTCTAAAATGTTTGCTCAGTTTGTCAGTCACATTGGATATCCTTAGTGAATCGATGCTACAGCTCAAGCACAACTGAGGAAACCATTCCCAACCTCTCCAACTATTTTCCACAGAGATAAGTACGTTACATTCCACAAATACACAGCATGACCACTTATTGGTGATTAGAGTAGTTCCGTTCCCTGCATTTGATCTCTTCTGTTCATTTCCCTTTCTTTGGAGACAGTGTCAGATGTTCAAGTACTCTCAACAATCTGAATATTGGGACACTCCATCTCTCCAGAAAAATAAATGACAGTGTATATTGTACCATTTTCCGAAGGTCAGCATTTTGAACACCAACATCAGTGGTGCCTATGGATGTAACATTGAAACATAGAAAACGTCGAAACACAGACGATAGGAGGAGGCCATTCGGCGCTTCGAACCTGTCCCATTATTCATCGCGGCATGGCTGATTATCCACCTCAATAGCCCAATGCTACTTTCTCCCCATACCCTTCGATCCCATCGCCCCAAGTGCAATAGCGACCCACCTCTTCACAACGTTCAATGTTTTGACATCAACTACTTCCTGTGGTAATGATTTCCAGAAGCTCACTACTCGTTGGGTGAAGAAATGTCTCCTCATTTCTGATGCAAATGGTCCACCCTGAATCCTTGGACACTGACAGGTCTGGACACGCCCACCATCCGGAACATCCTCCCTGCATCTACCCTGTCTAGTTCTGTTAGAATTCGATTAGTCAATCTGAGATCCACCCAACTCATTCATCTGAACTCCAGTGAAATCAATCCCTACCTAGTCAAACACTCCTCATACATCAGTCCTGCAAAACCCGGAATCAGCCTCGTAAACCTTCGCTGTTATCCCTCAAGAGCAGCAAAATCGTTCCTCAGAAAAGGAGACGAAAACTGCACACAGAATTCTAGGTGTGGCCTCACCAATGCCCTGGAAACCTGCAACAACACATCACTGCTCCTGTACTCGAAATCTTCCACAAAGAAGGCCATCATACCATTTGCTTTCTTTACCGCCTGCTGCACCTGCATGGCAAACGTCAGAGACTGATTAGGCAGGACACCAAGGTCCTGCTGCGAACTCCCATCTCCCAAATTACAGCCATTCAGACAGTAATATATCTTCTTGTTTTGATTTAATAGTGAATAACCTCGCATTTATTCAAATGATACTGCATGTGCCATCGATTTGTCCGACTCACCCAGATTATGCTGAAGGATCTCTGCATCCTCGTCACTGTTCAACCTCCTACCCAACTTGATTGCATTGGAAAACGTTGAGATGCAACATTACCTCCTCTTTAACCCCCTCTCCTGTCCTGCCTATAGTTCCAGTACAAGTGACTATTGAGTTTTAGTCCTGACCTCTCTCAAGCACGTCTCTGGGATGGCAAAATCTTCCACCTCCACATGTCAACTCATGCCATCATCACATCAGTCTGTCTGATAATACTCCCAGCATGAACATAAGCTGGAATATAACACCTGGAATATTCTGTGCCTCAGAGCTCTTCAATCATTAACTATTTGTTATCAGGCTACGCAAACCATGAAGCAAAAATGTAACTCTGGGACTGAATTAATATTTATTGAATTGTACCTTCTTCTAAAAAAATGTATTCATCAAGTGCAACTTTCCAGATCTGAGCAGTCAGCTCCACATACAATGAGTTTCTGGTGGTTAATTCCCCGCTCAATGTCGAGTGGACAGCCCTCAGTAGTGGAGAAAGTGAGGACTGCAGTTGATGGAGGTCAGAGTCGAAAAGTGTGGTACTGGAAAAGCACAGCAGGTCAGGCAGCATCCGACGAGCTGGAGAGTCAATAGTTCGGGCATGTGCTCTTTATCAGGAAGGCATTGGTGCATTTTTTTGGATTCCGTGAAGGCAGCACTGCATATAGCACTGAAGGTGAAAGCAGTCAATCAATTGGTTGGACCGGGTTAGACAAGTTGAGGGGAAGTACAGTCTGATTGAACTACAAACATAAGGATAGATAAACCCCCTGGGCTATATGGGGTATACACGAGGTTACTCCAGAAAGTATTGAAAGAGATTGATGTGCCTTTGGTAATGATTTTTGTGTCTTCACTGTCCACTAGAGTAGAACCAGATGATTGGAGGGTGGCAAATATTATTCATTTGTTCAGGGAAGGGAATAGGGATAACCCTGGGAATGATAGAACAGTAAGTATTACATCAGCGTTAGGCAAAGTATTGGAGACGATTCTGAGAGACAGTATTTGAAATTATTTAGAAAACGATAGTTTGATTAGAGATGGTCAGCATGGATTTGTGAGGGGCAGGTCATCCCTCAGAAACCTTATTAAATTCTTTGAAGGTGTGAAAAAAACATGTTGATGAAGGTGCACCAGTAGATGTGGTGAACACAAATTCTAGAAAGGTGTTTGATAAGGTTCCCCATTGTAGGATCATTCATAAAATAAGGAAGCATGGGATGCAGGGAAATGTGTCTGTCTGGATAAAGACTTGGCTAGCCCATAGAAGGCAGAAGATATTAGCAGATGGAAAGTATTCAGCCTGGAGCTCAGTGACCAGCGGTATTCACTGGGGATTGGCTCTGGGACCTGTGCTCTTTGTGATTTTTATCAATGACTTTGATAAGGAAGTGGAATGGTGGGTTAGTAAACTTGCCATTGACATGAAGGTTGATGGAATTGTGGATAGTATGGAGGGCTGTTATAGGTTGCAACAGGACATTGACAGGATGCAGAGCTGGACTGATAAGTGGCAGATAGAGTTCAACCTTAAAAAGTGTGAAGTGATTTATTTTGGAATTTTGCGTTTGCATACAGAATATAGGGTTAAAGGCAGAATTCTTGGCAAAGGGGAGGAACAGGGGGAAATTGGGGTCCATGTCCATTGATCCCGCAAAGTGACCACCCAAGCTGACAGGATTGTTAAGAAGATGTATGGTATTTTGGCTTTCATTCGCAGGGTGATTGAATTTAAATATACCGAGGTTAATGCTTATCTCTATAAAGTTGTTGTTCAACAATGCTTGGAATATTGTGTTCAGTTGTGGTTGCCTCATTAGACGAAACATGTGGAAGGGTCAGAGAATGTGCAGAGGAGATTTACCAGGATGCTGCTTGGATTGAAGGACATGTCTTAGTAAGAAAATTTGAGTGAGCTAGGGCTTTTCTCCCTGGAGCGAAGAAGAATGACAGCTGACTTGATAGAGGTGTACACGATGTTGAGAGACAAAGATTAGATAGCCAGAGTCTTTTCAGCAAGGGGAATAATTTTAAAATGATTGGAGGAAGGTTTAGGGGAGATGTCAGAGGTAGGTTCTTAACACAGAGAGTGGTGGGAGCGGAATGCACCGCCAGCGGTGGTAGTAGAAAAGGATACACTAGGGAAATTTAAGAAGAATCTTGGATGGGCACATGGAAGTTAGTACGTTGAAGTTTACGAAGGTTAGCCTGATCTTAGAGTAAAACATTGAGGGCTGAAGGGCTCTGACTGCGATGTACTTTTCTTTGTTCCTGGTTTCATCCACCTTGTGGATTCTTATCAGTTGGTAAATGTGTGAGGGAGTGAGGTGTGTGAGGACAGGAAGCTGGGAGGGGCGTTAGGCCAAGACTTCCAGTTATGGTGTGTATGGTTATTGTCACCTGAGTGTCAGCACAATATCTGTGGTTCCCTCGAACAAACAAAATCCACTAAGTTCAGTTACTAATGTGATTTTTGGCTTGCTGTTTGCTCCTCGTTGCTTCATATGCATTCTGTTGGGTGACCCTTATATTAATATCTGACCATCCACAGACGTGTACAATTTTATTTTGATACTGGCGAATGTGAAGGTATATTTATTGGATAAAGTTTCAGAGGGTCATTGTGAGACACAAGATACTACAGAAGATTATCAAAGTGTGAATGTTTTCACCCAGTGTCTTGTCTAGCGTGCAGGTTTATGGTGTCCTAGGGGCATGCCAGATGTCATCACTACCAGTAACCTGTGCGGTTTGATTCTGACTCTCCATGTCCATAAATCTACTACCTGGGCCAGACTCTGACTGAAGATGAATTTGTAAGACCTGGCTCCTGTTCAGTCATTGGTATCTAATTTAGACAACATTTGTACCTACACTGAGAGCAGTGACAGCCTGTTGGCTAGTTTCCTCCTGCTCAAGGTGGATTCTAAATGATCCTCTGTGAGGGAATCTTTGAATGACTGCCCTGACCCAGGTTGTAAACTCTCTTCATAGATTCAGGAGCAGGCCAGT
>NW_025206019.1:0-11032 GCF_004010195.1 Chiloscyllium plagiosum | reverse complement strand
AAGAAGGAAGCATATATCATGTATAGACAGGATTGATCGAGTGAATCATTAGAGGAGTATAAAGAAAGTAGGAGTACACTTAAGAGGGAAATCAGGAGGGCAAAACAGGGACATTACATAGCTTTGGCAAATAGAAGTAAGGAGAATCCAAAGTGTTTTTACAAATATGTTAAGGACAAAAGGGTAACAAGGGAGAGTATATGGCCCCTCAAAGATCAGCAAGGCGGCCTTTGTGTGGGGCCACAGAAAATGGGGGAGATAGTAAATGAATATTTTGCATCAGTATTTACTGTGGAGAAGGATATGGAAGATGAAGACTGAAGGTAAATAGACGATGGCATCTTGCAAATTTTCCAGATTACAGAGGAGGAAGTGCTGGATGTTTTGAAACGGTTAAAAGTGGATAAATTCCCAGGACCTGATCAGGTGTACCCGAGATCTTTGTGGGAATCTAAAGAAGTGATTGCTGGGCCTCTTGCTGAGATATTTGTATCATCGATAGTCACAGATGAGGTGGCGGAAACCTGGAGGTTGGCAAACGTTGTGCCAACTGTTTAGGAAGGGCGGTAAAGACAAGCCAGGGAACTATAGACCAGAGAGACTGACCTCGGTGGTGGGCAAATTGTTGGAGGGAATCCTGAGGGACAGGATGTACCTGTATTTGGAAAGGCAAGAGCTAATTCGGGATAGCCAAGATGGCTTTGTGCGTGGGAAATCATGTCTCACAAATTTGCTTGAGTTTTGTGAAGAAGTAACAAAGAAGATTGATGAGGGCAGAGCAGTCCATGTGATCTATATGGACTTCAGTAAGGCGTTTGACAAGCTTCCCCATGGGAGACTGATTAGCAAGGTTAGATCTTATGGAATAAAGGGAAAGCTAGCAATTTGGATACAGAGCTGGCTCAATGGTAGAAGACAGAGGGTGGTGGCAGAGGGGTGTTTTTCAGACTGGAGGCCTGTGACCAGTGGAGTGCCACAAGGATCGGTGCTGGGACCTCTACTTTTTGTCATTTAAATAAATGATTTGGATGCGTACATAAGAGGTACAGTTAGTAAGTTTGCAGATGACACCAACGTTGGAGGTGTACTGGACAGCAAAGAGGGTTACCTCAGGTGACAACAGGATCTGGATCAGATGGACCAATGGATGAGAAGAGGCAGAGGGAGTTTAATTCAGATAAATGCGAGGTGCTACATTTTGGGAAAGCAAATCTTAGCAGGGCATATAGACTTAATGGAAAGGTCCTAGGGAGTGTTGCTGAACAAAGAGACGTTGAAGTGCAGGCTCATATCTCCTTGAAAATGGAGTCGCAGGTAGATGGGATAGTGAAGACGGCGTTTGGTATGCTTTCCTTTATTGGTCAGAGTATTGAGTACAGGAGTTGAGAGGTCATGTTGCGGCAGTACAGGACATTGGTTAGGCCACTGTTGGAATATTGCGTGGCATGGATAGGGTAAATAGACAAATTCTTTTCCCTGAAGCCGTGAAGTCCACAACAAGAGGACATAGGTTTAGGGTGAGAGGGGAAAGATATAAAAGAGACCTAAAGGGTATTTTTTCACGCAGAGGGAGGTATGTGTATGGAATGAGCTGCCAGAGGATGTGGTTGAGACTGGTACATTTGCAACATTTAAGAGGCATTTAGATATGTATATGAATAGGAAGGGTATGGAGGGATATGGGCTGGTGCTGACAGATGGGACTCGATTGAGTTGGGATATCTGGTCGGCATGGACGGGTTGGACCGAAGGGTCTGTTTCCATGCTGCACATCTCTATCTTTCTATGACTCTATCTCCAGCTTGTGCAGCTCTTTGGTTTAGTGCAGTTCGACTGTCGGTGCATACTGCAGTTTCAATGGATGACTTGATCTTGGAAGGAGGAGAAGGGAAGAAAACAGAAGTGCAGGAGATGGTTAGTAACAGCTGAAGACCCTGTCCATCAGTGTATGGGGGCGTTTGAATAATCGGGTGACGGTAAAGGATATTATGTCACAGAGACCCCACTGGAATTCGACATCATCTGATCAGATGTGAAGTTTCTTATGAAAGTGGGAGAATGCAGTCACTCTGAGCAGACCACTGGGGTGGCACTGTGGCTCAGTGCTTTGCACTGCTCGCTCAAAGCACCAAGGACCTGGACTCGATCCCACCCTTGGGTGACTGTCGGTGTGGGTTTTCTGCATTCTCCCTGGGTCGGTGCGAGTATCCTCGGGGTTTTTGGATGCCCTCCCACAGTCCAAAAATGTGCAGGTTTGGTGTTGTTCCCTTGTTACGTTGCCTATCAGTATCTTCAGTTGTAGTGGATTAGCTGTGGGAAATGTAAAGTTACCAGGGTGATGTAACAGTGTGTATGGTTGGATGGTATTTGGAGGGTCAGTGTGGACTCAATGGTCCGCGTAGCATGCTTCCATGGGAGCGGGCTTCCATAATTTTTCTTAACATGTCTGTTTTTTGCGACACTTCTGAGGATCCTACCGATAAGTGCTGCTCTGATTTGTCTTACCGAAATGCTACACCTTCCGATTGTCTAAAATAAATATCAGCCACTCCTGGGCCCTTTGACCCATCTGATCATAGTTCCACTGTAATCTGAGTTAATCATTTTCATTGTCCACTACATGACTAATTTTGGTATTATCCACATACTCTCTAACAATTCTTATTACATTCACATTCAGATCATTTATTTAAATTTCAAAGTCCATTTAATCCTTGTGTACACCAGTATGCAAAGACCACGAGTCCCAAAAACAATCCTCCACTACCACCTCTGTCTCTAACCTTCGAGACACATACCCCCAGCTCTCCCTGGATTCCACGTGATCTAACCTTGCTAACCAGTTTGCGATGAGGAACGTTTTATGAAAGCCTTACTGCAGTCCATGTAGTCAACTTCCACTGCTGTGCCTTCATCAAATTTCTTCATCACTTCTTCAAATGACTCAGTCAAGTTAATTAGATATGGTTTCCCAAGCACAAAGCCATGGTTACTATCCCTAATCAGTCCTTGCCTTTACAAACACATGTAAATCCTGTTCCTCAGAATCCACATCCTCTCTGCGAACAAGATGCCCTCCACTGACGTCAGACGCACAGGTCTATAGTTCTCTTATTTTTCCTTACCATCTTTCTGAACAAATGACACTACATTTGCCACCCTCCAGTCTTCCAACACCTTCGCTGGACTATCCATGATATAACTATCTCACATGGTGCCCAGCGATATTTTCCCTAAATTCTCGCAGAGTTTTGTGGTACACTTATTCAGTTCCCCGAGATTTATCTACCTTAATGCACTTTAAGAATTCCAGCTCCTCTTCTTCGGTAAAATGATATTATTATTTATTTCCCCAAGTTCTCTACCTGCTATATCCTTCTTTACAGTATATGCTGATGCGAAATTTTTGTTTAGTATCTCACCCATCTCCTGTGGATCCAAGCATAGGCGACCTTGGTGATTTTTAAGGAGATCTGCTCTCGTGCTAGTTACTCTTGTGAATTAATTTGGAATCATTTGGATCCTCCCTTACCCTATTTCTGTAGGTACATCATGTCTGCATTTTGCCAAACTGATTTCCCTCTGGAGTTGTCCTACAGCCCTTGTATTCCCCACTGTATTCACTCGATCCCTGCTATCTATACCTCTCATATGCTTACTTCTCCTTCTTGATCAACGTCTCAATTTCGCTCGTGATCTCGCATTCCCTGCGCCTACTAGTTTTGCCTTCCTCATGAACAGGAACATACTATCGCGAGACGCTGCAATCTCATTTGCGAAGCCCTCCCACTTTCCTGCCACTAGGGTCTCAAACAACTTTTCAAAGTGGTAGTCTAAAATGTTCTAAAATGGCTTTTAACACCTATATCACGACTGTTCTTCCCCACAATTAATAATAAAACTTAGTTACTGCGTAACAGGCTCAAAAAACAGAATAATACCCTTCTGTCCCTGTGTAAAAGGCTCAAGAAGAAATGGCCTTCCCCTATCCCTCTGTAACACGCACAATGAGGCTGCATAGTCTCCTCCTGCTCCTCTGCAATAGGTACGATGAGTCTGAATTGTCTCATCCTGTCCCTGTGTAACAGGCACGATGGGGACAGAACTGATTCCTCCTGTCCTTAGTAGCATTCTGGATGCTCTGAATGATGTCTCAAGGTAATGGAATGATTTGACAACCGTTAAGTTAAAACCAGGAGCAGCATTGAACATAGTCAATGGGCAGCAAATATTACACACTGTATTATATTCTCTGGAAATTTCCCACCGGTCACATTCTGCAGCTGATCTGCTTTGTATCCCTGCTTCATTTTATAAACAGGGTGAATATATACTATCCTGCTGTGTACTGGCACTACTCCCACATACACAGAAGAAAGACTAAAAAGATTGAAAGATTTATGGTCCATGCCTAAGCAAAATTCATCCATTCCATCCAGTCCGAGTAAGAATTCACTTTTATTGCAGTTCGAATATTGCTGTAAGGACCTGTTTGTTCAGTGAATGTGATTAATGTCAATCTCTGTCGATTCTTATTATCCCGATAGAGGGTTTCCATCTTTTAATAATAAATGGGCTTTATTCAGTGTGTTATTACACAGTATGAGTAGGAGAATCACCGACAGCACTAACAGGAAGAAGCAGGTCCAGTCAAAGGGGAGGAGAGATCATAGACTAAAATGTTCCAACAATGGACAGGTGCTTATCTGTTGATCTTTGGCTTCATGCCACATAATATGATCGATGGGCATTGCTACTTAGGATCGAATGTGCATTTTACATTATCCAATAATTTTGCTATCCAATCGGGGCAATTGTTGGTGATCCTGGTAATTCCCACTGTTCATCCACGAATTCTATAAACCGCGTTTGAATGTAAAACTGTTCTTTTGATAACTCTACTCTCCTTGCCATTGTTATTGTTGCTGCTGAGACTCTTAATACAAGTAGTCTGCAGACCACTACTAACTGCATGACGAACCTGTTTATTCACTTTCTCCCTCTTTGCTTCTGACTTGGCGGTGCCAGTGTTGGATTGGGGTGGACAATGTTAAAAATCACACAGCACCAGTTTATAAAACAAATTATAACTGTTGGATTACAACTTGGTGTTGTGTGATTAATTTTTCCCTCTTTCCTTCTGACGGTGTCCCTCGTGGATTTCCATGCTGACCAGGTAATATTCAGCTGTGAGCCACGATTCAATGTATCACTGCCCTTTTTATTTGTGTATGGGACATGCAGGTCACCGTCTATTTTTCTGGTTATGAACTCCATTTCCTTCCTCTGACTCCATCCCATCTCTGGTCAATATCTGAGGCCGAAACTAGCTACCACAGATGCGGTGATCCCTTTGGCCACGAGCTCATTCCTGATCCCATATCATGATCATTCCTAATTTCAACTATAGACACCTGCAGATTATACATCACTGGCTCATCCCATATGCTATTTTATCCTTGAGCAATGAAATATAGTTGTAATGATGGCAATAATCTGCTGATGACACTCCCAGCTCCAAACCTGCAGAAACAATTTTGACTCGATACTCCATGTCTCTTATATGAAAACATTGTAATATCCCACGCACCTTTCATTCCTGTATGCACTGATCCATATTGTTATTGGGTCTGGCAATGCCTTTAATTTAATATTCTTCCACACACCCTCACATCTGCCCATGAACTGTTCCTCTGGCTCTCTCTATTTGCTATCCCAATCCTTGCATGTTATTCATACTTAAAATGATTACCTCCATGAGTGTACTCTCACAGACATTCACAACTATCACTGCCCTCGACACATTCGAATACCCAAATAAAACCCCTTTCCTTGAGCTGTTGGATGGAGATATAGCGACATACATTTATGAGAGCTATGTATACTGGCATTCGCAGTATCTTCTGAAAATCTCCTCATGCTCGTCACATAATCAGTTCAAGTGTTGTAGCAATGTACTGGCAAAATTTTGCAGTACTTCCCATGCTGTGCAGATAGTTTAGCTTACTGAGCAATACACTGGAATAATCTGTACAGCCCTCCATGCTGTGCAGGTAGTCCAGCTTACTGAGCAATAAACTGAAATAGTCTGCACAGCTCTCCGTGCCGGGCTGCTACCTTGTACCAGTTTATGGTTTGCGGTCTGTTTCTGTGAGGGAGACTCAGAAAACCTGGTCTCCTTCTTATCGGAAGGATGTTGTGAAGCCTGGAAGAGTTCAGAATAGATTCACAAGGATGTGAAGTTAGCATAGGGAACTTGAGTATAGAGTCTGAGGAGGTAGGGGAAGACCTAAATGATATTTTTGCTTCTGTCTTGACTGAAGAAAAGGACCTTGTAGTGAATGAAACCATTGAGGATCAGGTAAGCATGCTGGAATGTATAGAGATTGAGGAAGCTCATGTGCTGAAAACTTTGACAAATATTAAGATTGACAAGTCGCCAGGTACAGACCAGATTTGTCCTCGGCTGATTTGGAAAGCGAGAAATGTGATTGCTTCGCCGCTTCCGAAGATCTTTGCATCCTCGCTCTCCACTGGAGTCGTACCTGAGGACTGGAATGTAATTCCTCTCTTCAAGAAAGAAAATAGGTAAATCTCCGGCAATTACAAACCAGTCAGTCTCACATTTGTCGTCTGCAAGGTATTAGAAAGGATTCTGAGGGATAGAATTTATGACCATCTGGAAGAGCATGGCTTGATCAAATGCAGGCATCACGGCTTTGTGAGGGGCAGGTCACGCCTCACAAATCTTATTGAGTTCTTTAAGGGTGTTCCTCGAAAGGTTGATGAGGATCGAGCGGTGGATGCGGTGTATGTGGACTTCAGCAAGGCATTTGATAATGTTCCCCTTGGTAGCCTCGTTCAGAAAGTCAGGAGGAATGGGATACAGAGAAATTCAGCTGTCTGGATACAGATTGGCTGGTCAACAGAAGACAGTAAGTGGTAGTGGAAGGAAAGTATTCTGCCAAAAAGTCAGTGGTGAATGGTTTTCCACAGCGCTCTGTTCTTGGGCCTCTACTCTTTGTAATTTTTATTAATGACTTGGATGAAGAGATTTAAGGATGGGTTAGCAAGTTTACTGATGACACACAGGTTGGAGGTGTCGTTGACAGTATAGAGGTCTGTTGTAAACTGCAGCGTCACATTGACAGGAAGCAGAGATGGGCTGAGAGATGGCAGATGGAGTTCAACCTGTATGAATGCGGAGTGATATATTTTGGAAGGTCGAACTTGAAAGTTGAGTACAGGATTAAAGACAGGATTGTTGGCAGTGTGGAGCAACAGCGGGATCTTGGTGTGCAGGTACATGGATCCCTTAAAATTGCCAAACACATAGACAGGGTTGTTAAGAAAGCATATGGCGTTTTGGCTTTTATTAACAGGGGATTGAGTTTAAGAGCCGTGAGATCTTGTTACAACTCTATAAAAGTTTGGTTAGACAGCACTTGGAATACTGTGTCCAGTTCTGGTTGCACAATTATAGTGAAGATGTGGATGCTTTGGAGAGGGTTAAGAGGAGCTTTACCAGGATGCTGCCTGGAATGGAGGGCTTATCTTCCAAAGAGAGGTTGACTGAGCTCGGACCTTTTTCATTGTAAAAACGAAGCAAGAGAGGGGACCTACTTGAGGTGTAGAAGATAATGAGAGGTATAGATAGAGTTGATAGCTAGAGACTATTTCCCAGGGCAGAAATTGTTAACAGGAGGGGTCATAGTTTTAAGCTGTTTGGCGGAAAGTATAGAGGAGATGTCAGAGGCGGGTTCTTTACGCAGAGAGTTGTGAGAGCATTGAATGCGTTGCCAGCAGCAGTTATGGAAGTGAATTCATTGTGGATATTTAAAAGACTGCTGGACATGCATATGGTCACAGAAATTTGAGGGTTCCAACATTATTTTTACCTTAAATGGGGATCAATGGTCGGCACAACATCGTGGGCTGAACGGCCTGTTCTGTGCTGTACTGTACTATGTTCTATGTTCTATGATATTGCCAGGGTTGGTGGATTTGCGTTATATGGAGAGAACGAATAGGCTTAGGCTGTTTTTCCTTGGACCGTAGGAGGCTGAGGGTGGCCTTATGGAGGTTTATAAAATCATGAGGGACATGAAGAGCACAAATAAACAAGATCCCTTCTCTGCGTTAGGAGATTCCAGAACTAGACGGTAGAGGTTTATGGTGAAAGAGGAAGAATATAAATGAGACCGAAGGGGTAAATTGTTCACACAGCGGTTGGTACATGTATGGAATGAGCTTGCAGAGGAAGTGGTGGAGTCGAGTACAATTGCAACATTTAAAAGGCATGTGGACGTGCATATGAATTTGAAGGGCTTGGACAGATATGGTCCGGGAGCTTGCATGTCTAACAACATTGGGTTGGGATAAATGGTCGGCATGGACGAGATAGACTGAAGGGTCTGTTTCCACGACGTTGATCTCTATGATTCTTTGACTCGAATTGGATAGGGGCAAAAAAAAACTGTTCAACTGATTTGGAATGCTTTTATTCAGGGACTCATTTTTGTGATTGGACCCGCCAATGTCTACCTCCGCCAGTTAGTCCCACTCCCCTGCCTTTTCTTACCCCAGTGTTTTCACAATATGCTCTCAGTTAATGAATTGTCTGTTTCTATCTTTCATGTGAATCTCCCTCCGTATCATTCCCTGGCTTTGGTTCTTGGCTCCTGAATGTATCGAGTGTTGGCATTGTGAACCTCAGAAACAATGAAATGGTGTGTGAATCGCTGTTGTTCACTTCCTGTGGAGTCACATATGGTGCTCCATGGACAGTAGTGTATGTGCATGGCTGTTGCTCACCTCCAAGCATATCCCAGGTGGTGCTTCATGTTGCAAAGTGGCCCTTCAGCAGCTTTGACTGGCGTCTGTTAAACTTAGTCTGGGTCTGCCCACTGAATGCCTGTCTTTGCCCCTCTCAGCTGTTCGTCTGGTCAGTAACAGGAAGAAACCCCGCATCTGACTTGGTGCTGAGAGGTTTCTAACTGACTCCTGTTATTGAAAAGTTTGTGGATGTGCTGGGGATGGTTTGCTGGAGGTTGTGCTGTTGGCTGCCTTGGACATTCTGTGAGACATGAGGATTTGGTGACCCAAGTCTGGACGGAGCATGGGGAAGGTAGTTACAGCATCTGGGTCTGCAACATGAATAAGAAATGGAGCAGAGGCTGCAGAGAAGGGAAGCTCTGAAACTACCGAGTGAGTGAGTTTGCAGAAATGGATCTTCTGTATCTGCCTGTGTCTTAACGTGGATACACAAAGTCTCACTCTCCCCTTTACACACACTCACATTTACAGTGTCTCTCTCTCTCTCTCTCTTCCCCCCCACCCACGTGCACACTCAACTTCTCTCACACACCCAGACATATAAATCTGCAGTGTGAATTTGCATTTGCAGATTTGTAGTTTTGAAACATTCTAATTTGTTCAAAGAGCACACAATTTGTTGACGTGCAAAGTGGCATTTTATAAACTCCTACTTCGGAAATAGAGCCAGTCAGATTCCCGGTGAAGACACAGATATTATCCAAACAAGACGTCACCCCTGAAATACATTGTCGGACGCGAGGGGTCACCTCATTTGCATCATTAGTACCTGAGGGTATCTCCAGGCAGTGATTTGAAAGAAATTGAGGGATTTGCATACTAATCAATCAAAACTTGCACCTCCATCCTAACTGATTAAAGATTTCAGATCCAGCTCAGTTGTTTTAAATTCACGTGAGTTGCACAACCCTTTCATCTTTTCCTTACAAATATTGTGTCTAAAATCTTCCTCTCTCACGAACACCTGATATAAGACCGACAAAACGTGTATTTTCAAGTAAAACCATTCAACTATAATCTGGTGCTGTGTGACTTTTGGCATTGTCCACCCAATTCCAACACTGGCATCTCTGAATTATTGCTTTTCTTTGGTCAGCCAATTCTCTTTCCAAGCAAATAAGCTTTTCCTCACGCCATATGTTCTTGTTTTGCATATTAATCTTTTGTGAGGCATGTCATGCAATGCCTTCTGGAAGTCCAGGTATCACATATCTATAGGATACCTTTAATCCACCTGGCTTGTCGCATTTAAAAAGAACCTCAGACAAATAATTCAAACACAATGTATCCTCCATTAAATCATTTGGACTGCGATGGATTGTAGTTTGACATTGAAAATCTCCTGATATTAATTCCTTACTAACATATTCTAACAATTTCCCTTCATTCACAAAATGTGACTCGCCTGTTTTTCTTTTCCGCTGCAAGGTGTTTTTCATAATTTCTTCCCTTTCCATAAACTCTACGTTCTTTTTCAATTCCTGTGTAACAGGTACAAGGCTATGACAGATCTGCTCTGATTGCGGGGTAAGAGACATGAGTGGTTGTATAGCCTCATTCTGTTCCTGGTTTACACATTCGATGGGCTGAATATCCTTCCTGGTGTTCCTATTTGCTGTCACTGTGGGCTAAATGCCTTCCTGGCGCTTCTACCTAACAGTCTTGATGGCCGGAATGTCAGTGGTCAGACCTTTGAGTATCGAAAGTGGGACACCACGTTGAGGTTGTACACAACATTGATGAGGCCTCTTCTGGAATACTGTGCCCAGTCTAGTCGCCCTGCCAGCTCATTACATAAGCGCAACACCCTCTGAATGAAAATGTTGCGTTTAGATCACATTTATGTTTCCCCTTTTCCCCTTAAACCTATGCGCGCTAGTTTTGGACCCCCTATCACTACTCCCTGCCAATACATGGCCATTCATTCACGGAACATCACTGTGGCTCAGTGGTTAGCACTGCTGCCTTAGAGCAGCAAGGTCTCAGGTTCGGATACCGCTTCCACCTTCTCTGTGTGGAGTCTGCATCTTTTCCCCGTGGCTGCGTGGGTTTCCTCAGGTTGCTCCGCTTTCCTCCCACAGTCCAAAGACGTGCAGGTCAAGTGAATTGACCACGCTAAATTGGTAGGTGCAATAGTCTGAGGGAAATGGGACTGTGTGGGTTCCTCTTCGGAGGGTCGGTCTGGACATGTTGGGCC
>NW_025206018.1:7900-11031 GCF_004010195.1 Chiloscyllium plagiosum | reverse complement strand
GAATGTATAAACCTGCATTTCTCATGGGCAATCTGAATCAAGGAAGGTGAGCAATGTTGTGATATGGAAAATGAACATCAGAGAATGATAGAAAGGGACACGGAGAGTAAATGTGCCAGCAATCAAAACTGGATTCGACAAATCACAAAAATTGAAAATGAAGACTGTATGTCTGAATGTGTGCTGCATTGTAACAAAAGTGAATGAAGTGACTGCACACGTTGAAGAGAATATGATCTGAGACTCCTTCCAGAGACATGGCTTCAGGAATGACAAGGATTGGATTCTGAATATCGAGGGGTTACATGGCATTCAAGTCAAATGGGAAGCTAGGTAAAGGTAGAGGGTGGGCACTGCTAATCAAAGCTCTAATAACATGGTAGTCTGGTGTCAGCTTGGATTTCAGGTCCTGATTTCTCTGTCCTCCTGTTGGTCTCCCTGTTCCCACAGAGTAAGGTGTCATCTGTCCTCAGCTCAGCTGGCTTTCTGCTGAAATTTTGAGCCCCTTTTACTCATTCCAGAACAATAAAACATTCAGTCGATCAAGGCCCAACCCACAATCTCCCAGCCTGTCAACCATCCAGACCGCGAGAGTCATCATAGTGAGAAAGTCTACAGCCTTAAAACTTGTCTTTACACAGTTATACTAAGTGTAATGCTGAATTATAGAACACATTTACTGCACTAGAAAATAGACAGGCAGCAAGGCTCAGGAAAGGAGGGATCTTAAAGAATGCAAAAGATAGGGACATCTGGGCTTACCAAGTGATAACAGGATGCTGTGAGGCAATTAAGAACGTTTGCCTTAGCATCGGTGAATCTGCGTGAACAGGACACCAAGTGATAACATTCACAGCCATTCCCTTGTGAAATTAATGACAGTGTTTAATTCTGACCCTGAAAGAAAACTCGGTACTATCAAAAACTTTGTAATTAATGGTCAGTTGCTGTCAATTATAATGGATTCTTATTACCCATTGCAAGCGGGGCAGTCACAGAGAAAATAAATCTTTGCTGTTACAAAACCCTGACTTGAGAGTTCAAAAGGACACTAGAGAGAGAGACACCATTTTAGTGCTGAGGCCATTGAATCCAGTAGAAAATTAACTCTTAGTGCTTAGCTCAGTCACAGAGAAAATAAATCTTTGCTGTTACAAAACCCTGACTTGAGAGTTCAAAAGGACACGAGAGAGAGACACCATTTTAGTGCTGAGGCCGTTGAATCCAGTAGAAAATTAACTCTTAGTGCTTAGCTGCTATGGATTGAATTTAATTGCATTTTGAGAATTTATGATGATTTTGAGTCGCCAATTCTGGTTATGAAATGCAAACTCTAAAAGGAAATATTGATAAAGCTTTAACTTACTTGCTTTTTTTACAGACCTTACAGACTGCCCCACTGTCAATTCTAACTAATAAGTTAGAATTGACTTATGTCTTATTTGAATTTCAATCACAAACTTGAAAAGAAGGCATGTTTCATTCAAGACTAATCATTTTAAATACAACCTTGCAGTAACATTTGAGCCTCAGGTACAGAACAATTTTGTGCTTAAGATAAAAAGCAGGAATCTGCTCCCAGCTTAAAATTATTCTCAACCTGACATTGAAGAGATTCTGACACAATCTGTCAGGAAGCCATTTTATGGTCAAAAGTTTGCCCTCCTTGCTAAAAAGCCATTTTGTAAAACAATTGTATCAGACATGCGATCTGCGCAAGGTTACCTTATGACATCTCCCACTTAATTTAGACTGGTACTTCTTTATAGGAACTTATCTCGCCACCAGACGCCTAACTCGGTTGGATTTGTTTTTCCCACCTGATGGATAGCTCAAGGCCTTTCGGAGTGATCAGTCAAGCACACACAGATCTGTCAATTAACTTCTCTTCATTGCAAATTATTGTCATTCATTGTTATCTGTCTAATTAAGAACATGCAATGTTTTGTAAACTTTTGTATAAAGGAAGCCGCTTTGTATCAGTACATTGCAGTAGCCTGCTGGGGCACTTGAAGAGCTGGTACCCTCCACTCCTAGGTTATTAGAACCTAGTTAGTTTAGCGTATAGGTATCAGTGTTATGTTGTAACAGTGATGCTACTAGTGAATAAAGGGCATAACTAAAATTACACTAAACTGTCTGTAAGAGGTTTTTATTCCAGACTTCCAAAGAGTACGATCTTTGGGACGAAACAAGAGAGAGGCTTTACAGGTCTGAGTCCATAAGGGCTTCCCTAGGCCATGTAAAATCTGTACTTTAACAATAGCAGGGAATAAAACAAGAAAAATGAAACAAAATTAGACATAAATGCACATTTGGTGCTCGTGCTTAAAGGTTGCTCATTAGATAGTAAACCAGAATTGGGGTCTCCCAGGATTCTTATTGTGCCCTACTTGTGGAATTCCCACTCCCTTACATCTAAGTATTAGTACCCAGCTATGATTTATAACAATATTTTCATCAGCAGAAATAAAGCATCTGTTATCAAAAAATATACAACACGGAAATAGACTTTTTGATCCAACACATAAATCTAGTGTCCCATTTGCTAGCATTTGGCCCATATCCCTCCAAACCCTTCCTATTCACCCACCCATCCAGATGCCTTTTAAATGTTGTAATTGTACCAGCCTCCACCACCACTCTGGCCTATTTACTCTATCCACCCTTCAGGATTGTATGAACCTCTATCCGGTCACCCTCAGCCTCCGACACTCCAGGGGCAACAGCCCCATCCGATTCAGCCTCTCCTAATACCACAAATCCACCAACACTGGCGACATCCTTATCAATCTGTCCTGCACCCTTTCAAGTTTTACAACATCCTTCCTGTCCGATAGCAGGGAAACCAGAATCGAATGCAATATTTCAAAAGTGGCCGAACCAGAGTCCTACACAGCTGCAGCGTGACCTTCCAACTCCTACACCCAATGCATTCAATGGGCCAAATGGCCTTTTTCTGCACTGCAGGGATTTTATGATTGCTTCATATAGTGTATATCTGATATTCACTGTTGTACAAGCTGCATGGCTATGATTTTTCACCTTTTAATATAGTAATGGAATTACATCCTGTATTTCTTGTAATCATTTTTATTTAATAGGTCAGCAGGAAGTCATTCAGCAACTTT
>NW_025206018.1:4429-7064 GCF_004010195.1 Chiloscyllium plagiosum | reverse complement strand
CCCCCCATGTGGAAATGTTGGTACTGTGGGAGAAGATTCCCTTTCCTATCGATGCTGGAAACCTACAGACGCATTCACATGGAGGAAAGGGGAGAGGCTGTTCACCCACTCCGTGTGCGAACAGGGATTTAGTGAGATGGGCCATCTGCAGAAACACCAGCGGGTTCATGTGGAAGAGAAGCCATTCAAGTGCTCCATGTGCGGGAGGGAGTTCACTCCATCATCGACACTGCTGGCCCACCAGCAGGTTCAAACCGGAGAGAGGCCGTTCACTTGCTCTCCATGCGGGAAGGGTTTCACCCGCTCCTCCCACCTGCAGAGACACCAGTGAGTTCACATCCCATCGCAGGGGGATTGAAGGAGCTTCAGCCGAGTGCCATTATCGACTGAATTAATAACCCAGTTCTGGGGACTCCCGGGTTTGAATAGCAGATGGTGGAATTGGAATTCAGTCAAAAATCTGGAGTTCAGAACCTCATGATGAGGAAAACATCCCTATCTGATTCACTCATGTTTTAGGGAAGGAAACTGCTGTTGTTGGAAAGGATTCACTCAGTCGTCCCAGCTGCATCCTTTACTTGGTCTGGTCTACACGTGACTCCAGATCCACAGCAGTGTGGTTGATGCTTGAAAGCCCCTCGGCAAATGAGCAGGGAGAATCTTACTTGGATACAGGGTATGGGTTGCAATTGCTGAGTGAAGCAATATTACCTCCAGGTTAAGGCTGTTCCAAGGATCCAATTACAAAGGGACAACTCAGCTGACCAACAGTGAAGAACGTGGGTTGCAGGGGAGTGTGTACGCTTTGACCTTGAGCTGTTAAAAATGCAAATAAGCTACTCTTTCTATGCCTTTTTGCTAGGGAGATCTGAAGTTGTAACAAAGTGTGTCACAATAAAAGTTAGGCAGCGTCTGAGGAGCAGGAAAATCGACGTTCCAGGCAAAAGCCAATCATCAGGAATCTGATTCCTGATGAAGGGCTTTTGCCCGAAATGTCGATTTTCATGCTCCTTAGATGCTGCCTGACTTGCTATGCTTTTCTAGCACCACTCTAATCCAAACTCTGATCTCTAGCATCTGCAATCCTCACTTTTGCCACAATAAAGGTTACCTGAACTTACCGAAGGACTCAGACATGGAAGGCTATGAGATCCAACAGGTTTTTCTTTGAAAGCTGCTCGTTTCTTTCAAACTCCAGTGCGAGGTTTCTTATGCCATATATTAGAAGGAGCAGTCAATGTGTAGCTCGTATTATTCGAAATTGTTCATTTTTCAGGACTGCAGGTTCATCATTTCCTCAGCATTGTAAAGTTTACTGGCACCAGTGGGAGTTGTGGGCTGTTTTCATTAGAAACAAAGTTAAAAATCACACAATACCAAGTTATAGTCCAACAGGTTTATTTGGAAGCACTAGCTTTTGGAGTGCTGCTCCTTCATTGGGTAGCTGTGAAGCAGGATCATAAGACACAGTATTTGTAGCTAAAGGACATTGAATGATATATTGAACAAACCTAGATTGCTTTGAAGTGTTTCATCTTTAGAATAAGTTTCAGATTTCAGTTCATTAACATATAAATCCCAGCACTTTTTTTAAGTCACAGTCTCGAGATAACTGAAGGTTTTATAAAAAGAGGTGACATCTCAGCTCAGACAATGCATGAAAGGTGTAAGGTTTGAGCCTGTCTTGAGCCAGACTGGTTCTATTTCCAAAGTAGGAAGTTATAAAATATTACATGGAGTGATTGCCTGCAGATTGTGCACTTTTTGAGCAAAATAGAATGTATCTACAAATATAATTCTGCAAATGCAAATTCACCCCGTAATCTTATGTCTTTCTTTCCTGCACAGGACCTCCAACCAACCCTATACACCAAATATATTGATAATCTTTCTTCCTCTGGACCCATGGCGAGGAGGCACTGAACTAATGACACTGATTTTAACAAGTTTCATCCCACCATCACACTCACCATGGACTACTCTTTAGTATCTGTCTCATTTTTGGACACATGCGTCTCGATAGCAATAGAATCAGTCTGACGTAACATTGGGACACAGACAGACTTTAACTTAACACCTTCAATGCATTATCTGATTGAGATGACACCTATTGTTAAAACCTATCTTGAGAACATAACTTTTAAGAAGTTTTGGGATTTACATATGAAGGAATCGAAACTAACATGGTCATTTCTAAAAGATGATAGGGGTAAGCTAAATTTGTTTAATATTCCACTCCATGACACGTAAGCTAAATTTGTTTAATATTCCACTCCATGACACTGCAATCCTGTTGCTAAAGAGTCTGTGTATTATGATTCTGCTCCACAACCACCCGATGAAGAAGCAGCGCTTCGAAAGCTAGTGATTCCAAATAAATTGGAAATAAATAAATAAACGGTTGGACTATAACTTGGCATTGTGTGGTTTTAACTTTGAAAATCTGTCAGTAATAACCAGCGTCTCCATACTGCCCATGCTACTCGATGTCAGCAACCACTTCGCGTGTTAGTCATGCGACACGGGGAAACGCCCCACGATCTTGTTTTGGTGAACCAATGGGACGCTCTGGAGGACCGGATGGGGACTGGGCCTCCTGCCAATCACAGCAAACCTATAGACTGGATGCGGAAGT
>NW_025206018.1:0-2063 GCF_004010195.1 Chiloscyllium plagiosum | reverse complement strand
GACTTACACAGTTAATGGGGAATGTTGCTAAACAAAGAGACCTTGCAGGTTCTAGTTCCTTGAAAGGGGAATTGCAGGGAGACAGGATAGTGAAGAAGGCATTTGGTACGCTCTCCTTTACTGGTCAGAGCATTGAATATAGGAGGTGGGAGGTCATTGTCATGGCCGCACAGGACATTGGTTAGGCCACTTTTGGAATAGTGTGTGCAGTTCTGGGCCCCCTGCTAAGGAACAATGTTGTGAAACTTGAAAGAGTTCAGAAAAAAATTACAAGGATGTTGGCAGAGCTGGAGGGTTAGAGCTATAGGGCGATGCTGAATAGGCCAGGGATAATTTCCCTGCAGCATCGGAGGCTGAGGGGTGACCTTACAGAATTTTATAAGGGGTATGGATAGGGTGAATAGCCAAAATCTTTTCCACATGGCAGGCGAATTCAAAATTGAAAGGCATAGGTTTCATGTGAGAGGGGAAAGATTTAAAATGGACCTGAGGGACAACATTTTTACACAGGGTAGTGCATGTTTGGAATGAGCTGCCAGAGGAAGTGGTGGAGACTGCTACAATTACAACATTTAAAAGGCATCTGGATGGGTACGTGAATAAGAAGGGTTTAGAGGGATACGGGCCAAATGCTGGCAAATGGGATTAGATGAGTTTAGGATATCTGGCCGGCATGGATGAGTTGGACTGAGGGCTCAGTTTCTGTGCTGTATGACTCTAATCATCTTCCGTGAAAGCAGAAGTGTGATTGTGAAGACTGAACTTTGAGAGCAGCTTTCAAAGATGTTTTGCCTTTACTGGAAGCAGAAGAAGTTACAATGAAATCTTTCAATTGTGAGACAGCAACTGAGTACGTGAGTACGTCTAGGATTTTGGTGGAAAGTGGGAATTCATTGCACTGTGGGGATAAAGTGGTTTAAGGTTTACCAGCAGTAAGGACAGTGTGCTGAGCGGGGAGCCTAGTGAAGGGTTAGGTGGATTTTTGAGTTAAACTGCTCATTTCATTCAGCCTTCAACATTGTATTTCCAATGCTGTGCATCAGAAGGAGCAGTGAGTCAGTAACTGATATCGTTAGAAGCCTTACGGGTTTCAGTACTGCAGGTATTGCATTGTTTCATCAGCATTGTACTGCTCTTTGGAGGGTCGGTGTGGACTTGTTGGGCCGAAGGGCCTGTTTCCACATTGTAAGTAATCTAATCTAATCATTACTGGCAGCAGTGAGAGGTGTGGGCTATATTCACTAGAAATGATAAAGCAGTTAGATAACACGAGAGGGCAGAGTGGGACTTGCCTTTTAATTTAGAGAAGCTGGGAGGTTCTGGGAGCTGTGATCCAAGACAAAAATAAGTGCGATAAATAATAGAAGTCCTACAGTGTGGAAGTAGGCTGTTCAGCCCCTCAAGTCCACGTTGGTCCCTCCGAAAAGCTTCCCCACCACCACCCACCACCCACCACCCACCACCCACCACTCACCACCCACCACCCACCACCCACCACCACCCAATCCAGTAACTACTGCTTGTGGGTGAGATTAGGACTAGAGGTCATGACCTTGAGATTAGAGGGAATCGGTTTAAGACACAGATGAGGAGAAACTCCTTTTCCTGGAAAGCAGTGACTCCATGAAATTCTCTGCCTGTGGAACCTGTAGAGACAGCTTCACTAAGAATGTTCAAGACACAGTTGAGTAAGTATTTGCATGGTGGGGAATTAAGGGTAGTTGGGATAATGCAGGTAGGAGGAGCTGAGACAATGGATAGATCAGTTATGATCTTAATGAATGGCACAGCAGGCTTGACAGGCCGAATGGCCTACTCCTGCGTCAATTACTATGAAACTATAACCCTGCATTTCCCATAGCTAACCCAGCTAACCTGCACATCCCTGGGAAATTTAGCATGGCCAGTCCAAATCAAGGCAGGTGAACAATGTAGTGATGTGAAAATGAACATCAGAGTATGATAGAAAGGGACAAGGAGAGTAAATGTCCCAGCAATCAAAGCTGGATTCTAAAGATCACAAAAATTGAAACTGAAGACTGTGTGTCTGAAGGTGTGCTGCA
>NW_025206017.1:0-11030 GCF_004010195.1 Chiloscyllium plagiosum | reverse complement strand
CTATTAAACCATTTTCATTTATGTTGATTTGTGACATTAGCTCTTCAACCATGCGACCAGCATTCAGGTGAAGTGCGTTTTGTTAGGTTTCTTGTCCTCATGATTTCTCGAATAATATCACCTTTTGCTTTTTTTTTCTTTCCTCCATTTTCATTTATGTTGATTTGTGCCATTAGCTCTTCAACCATGCGACGAGCATTCAGGTGAAGTGCGTTTTGTTAGGTTTCTTGTCCTCATGATTTCTCGAATAATATCACCTTTTGCTTTTTTTTTCTTTCCTTACATGTTCATTGACGTCTTCCCTCCTTTGATTCCAATGGCTCAAACAGACCTTCCAGTTGATTCAACACATGAACTGCAGTTCTCACAATCCACTCAACTACAATCACTGCTCGCAATGTGACTTCCACTATCGTGGGAACCGAAGTTTGGACTGGGTGACCCCACTGCTGAATATCCAAGTTCTGTCTTCAAGAAGAGTTCCAGCGAAACTCAGAGCATACTGGAAGAACACCACCTCAGTTTCTATGTGGGGAGTCTGCAGCCCTCCAGACATATCAATTTCAATTCTTTTAGGTCCTGAACTCTCCCATGTCCTATTCCCCTATGCCACACGCCAGGCCTTGTTGTCACATAGCCTGCCATAACACACCACATATGGTTCACTACTAGCAGTCTCCATTAACAACTATTCACCCTGCTAGCCAGATCATCATCCACTCCTTTGTCCAACTGTTCTTCTCTCTATTTGAACTATATCCCTACCTATCGTTTACTCCTGGACCTCCCCCAACCGCCACGATATCTTCTACAGATAGACCAACATTTTCCAAGCTATCGTCAGTTCTGAGGAATGGTCACTGGACTCGAAATGTTAACTCTGATTTCTTTTTTCAGATGCTACTAGACCTGCTGAGTTTTTTCCAACGCCATCTGGTTTTTCTCTAGTTAGAGTCGCATACTGTGAATGTTCGAAGAAGAATAACTGCGCATGGCCTTGCAGAAGCCTATTACTCTGCTTGTGCAATGATCCCTTGTACAGAAGACAGAACTGTGTTCCTCTTGAAAAGTTCTCTTGTGTATAGTTCCCATTACAAGGTGAGCCATCGGCATCAACTACTTAGGTCAATGAAGACAGTAATCATTTCTGCCGCAGTTCTATTCCGGATGTGATGAACAGCAGAGGGAATAACATCCCTCATGTCAGATGTGAACAGATTGGAGTCCACGCAGGAGGTGTAATCAAGTGACAGCTTTCTTTTTCAGATAGAGAACGCTCAAGCCCATTCTCACTGTAACAATGTTCCTTTGGGTATCAAAGCTACATGGTTTGTTGACGAAAGGCTGAAAACCGCATTTTCCAGTTAAAATACGTGGATGTGTTCCCTCCAGTCTGACACTACAGTTGTGTATAGTTGTAAATAGGATAACTGGATGAATCACTTTACATATTAAGCTGGCGAACAGTCCATTTGTGGGAAGACATCTGTATAGAATGCAGGAAGATGCACCGAGAAGTTCTTGATCAGTTTCATGTAAGGGCTGAGATAATATTGGAGGCTTTGAGAGTCTTAAACGTGGACAAATCCCCAGTTCAGAGTGCAGGTGTATCTCACGTTGCTCTGTGAGACAAAAGAGCAATTTAAGGGGTTCTGATCAACGTTTCATTTTCCTTTTTTGCCACAGGGGAGTTGGTGGAGGCCTGCAGGACTATTAATGGGATTCCACTTCTTAACAAGGCAGATAGAAACAAACTAGGGAAATACAGCCTCGTGATTCTCACAGGAGTGGTCGGGAAACGTTTGGGGAAACCTCTGAAGGAGAGAATTAATTGCAACTTGTCCAGACAAGGTTTGACCAAGGAGTCAGCATGGTTTTGTCAGAGGAGGTGATGCCTACCAGTTCTGTGGCCGCAGACAAAATAAATGTCATTGTATGTTCTTAAGTGGTAGGTTTGTGTTCCTGTCTAAATATTATTGAAAATGGAATTGTAGGCAGACATGTCGTGGCCAAGTAAGTGCTTTGAGGAACAGATCAAAGGGGAGTAGTGTATGTGGGTTTCACTGAGATCCCATATGGGACACTGATAACAGGGTAAAAAATAAGCAATTCATGATCACGTGGTGTCAGAGGAATTCAGCTTAATTGATCAGGGACGAGATACGATTAAACAAATTGACATCGCGGAGAAGACATTGCCCAGCATGACACAGAACTAATTCTCCGCACAGATGGCCAGAATGTTCTCCCCCAAGCAGGCAGGTTTCATAGAGGTACAACACAAAGGTGATACTTGTAAAGCAGTAACAGCACAGTGGTGAAAATTGTAAAGCGATTAAAACAAGAGTAAACTGAATGGAATTTAAACAAGCGTCTGGCAGTAACAATTCAATTGTGATCGACACTGGAGATTCCAGCCATCTCCTTGAATAGATGAGAATGTCTTCTCGGGATTTCTTAACGGTATTTCCTGTCTGCACGAGTATGTGTAAGTGTTCCTTCTCCTGGCATTCACTTTTGTCCGTTGTGTTCCTCCTGGGAGCAAAGTCTTCCGAGGTCTGTCAGGCTGCCCTCTTTGTTTATGCGCCATCGTTTTATATGGGAAACGAGCTTGCGCTTAGGGTATTAGGACAGAAGAGATGATCGAGAGTGAAAATGATGTAGTGTATGTGGGTTTCACTGAGATCCCATATGGGACACTGATAACAGTGTAAAAAATAAGCAATTCATGATCACGTGCTGTCAGAGGAATTCAGCTTAATTGATCAGAGACGAGATACGACTAAACAAATTGACATCGCGGAGAAGACATTGCCCAGCATGACACAGAACTAATTCTCCGCACAGATGGCCAGAATGTTCTCCCCCAAGCAGGCAGGTTTCATAGAGGGACAACACAAAGGTGATACTTGTAAAGCAGTAACAGCACAGTGGTGAAAATTGTAAAGCGATTAAAACAAGAGTAAACTGAATGGAATTTAAACAAGCGTCTGGCAGTAACAATTCAATTGTGATCGACACTGGGGATTCCAGCCATCTCCTTGAATAGATGAGAATGTCTTCTCGGGATTTCTTAACGGTATTTCCTGTCTGCACGAGTATGTGTAAGTGTTCCTTCTCCTGGCATTCACTTTTGTCCGTTGTGTTCGTCCTGGGAGCAAAGTCTTCCGAGGTCTGTCAGGCTGCCTCTTTGTTTATGCGCCATCGTTTTATATGGGAAACGAGCTTATGCTTAGGGTATTAGGACAGAAAAGATGATTGAGGCTAGGAGCTTACTGTGGAGGCTGTATGAGAAGTGTCTTATTTGGTTTGGGAGTAGCTTCGAATATCTGGATTCTATATTCGCCTGTTCGACCAAAACTGAGGCATTGTGGGTGTGTTCTATGTGTGTTAGCAGGCATGCCTTCTGTGTTTCCTAGACATGCTTCTGTATTTTTTATGTGTTTATGCTGTGGGTGGACAGTCTAGCAGATTTTCTCCCACAGCTCACCCTTTTTTGTTAAGGACATGTTGAAAAAGTGAAATGCAGCCCGGACCAGGTAGGCTATCAGATGTGGGGTTTTGGTGTCAGACAGGTAGTAGTCAGTGTCTGAATCTGTTTGTGTCAGGGTAGGGATCTCGCTCCAGCTAAATTGTACAAGCTGGTTTGTGAGGAGAGCAGGGGTAAAGGTTTCTGTGCAAACCTGGCAGCAGCACATACGGAGGCCCATGACCATGATAATGATACCCACAACCGCAATATGGGACATTGGTTCCTCTAGCAGTTCAAGGTCCCGTGAGCGAAGCCAGGAGGTTGCCCAGGTTCACAGTTCCCAATGGGACTCCGGTTCATTTGGGACAGCACCACCCTGTGGAAAGTGGGAGATCAGGTCCATTATATTTTCGCTGTGGTCAGGGAAGTAGGTACAGCAGTCTGTGCCAATGAAGGTGCAAGTGCCCCAGTTTTGGCCAGCCAGTTGTCCAGGGCCATTCTGTTTTGTAGGGGCACAGTGCGAATGGCGACAGCCTCTGCGTACAGCTGGGTAAGTACTTCAGCCATGGCGTGTTATCTCCTCTAGCGTGGTGGACAGTCGATATGCCTCTATGTCGAGGTGCAGGCTTTCGTAAGTGGACACGAAAACGGGGGTGGGGGTATATCGTTTTGGACAGTGAGGGTGCATTTTCTGTGGGGAATAAGCTTCTGGAAGGGAGACGACTGGGAGTGGTAAATGACTGGTGCCACCTGCCACGTGTCAGCTCATGACAACGCCAGTCAGGGTATGCCTTGTGGCCGCAGACAAAATAAGTGTCATTGTATAATCTTAGGTGGTGGATTTTGGTTCCTGTCTAAATATTATTGAAAATGGAATTGTGGGCAGACATGTTGTGGCCAAGTAAATCTAGGATGCGACACACTGCAACAGACCAGAATGCTGCAGGTGTCAAGTGCAGTGAGTTAGTGTACCACCTCCACCCAGCCATCCATGCGGTTGGCTGGCTTCTCGTTAGGCAGATGGTCCTCTGCGTGACCCCCGTGCGGTTGTGTCAGTGATGGTCAAGTTTGGGTGTTCATGTGAGAGGTTCTGGGCTGTGTAGAACCATCCTGGGAATTTGTCGAGTTAGTATCCTGCGGATTTCCAGCAGTCTGAGTTATTAGGCACATGAATGGCCGGTCAGGTTAACAGACTGAGCATTGTGTCCCCGGGGACCTGTCCAGTTTCAGCCACAACTCTGCCATCCCTGCGGTGTTAAAAGGGACTGCACCGTGGAGAATGTGCCGGTGCGAATGTTCAGGTACATGGGCACACACCCAGCATCTGGTCTCGTTTACCCTCTGGGCATACCTGTCGGTCATGTCAAGGAAAATGTTCACCCATGGCTCAAGGTGGATTAAGTGCACTGTTCTGTATGCCCTGTTACTAATCAGTAGAGAAGTGCAGGTCAGACCGAAAGTGATGGTCCCGATGGCTGCAGCGAGCAGCTGGATCCCTCTATGGTGTCTGGAGCTGTATCCTGTTCTGCTTGGCTGTCGTTCTGTGGAGGCAGAGCCCTCTTTCACCGGGTCGCATTCTGGTGTCCCTTGGAGCGTGACAGCTGTCATTGTCGTGAGACAGACCAAGAGTGGTCCTTTCCATCTGGTGTAAAGAGAATCTTTCGGCAGGGATTGTCACGTTACATAGTGCCCGGTTTAAACGGGCGAAGTGGTTCCTGCAGTGGTGTGGACACCGCAGCTTTTTATTTGTTTTTTTTTTTGTTTTACCCCCACACTATCGTCTAACTACGGTAGTGCTTTTTTTCCCCAGTTGTGTGTGTACAAGTTTGAGACACAGTGAAGGACACAAGATGCGCGACTCTTAATTCAGTTTCCATCAGCAGGAAGAAAAGAAACACCTAAGTGGCCAGTATACCGCAGCTTTTAACAAATCATGGTGTAAACTGATCCTTCTACTAAGGGCTTGAATGTCATTCAAGAGAGTTTCCTGTGTAAGGAGCAGCGCTGTTTCATTGGCTAGTTTTGGCAGTCGGCGGCTGTGGGAATTGGTCGTTTCGTTAGCACTTCAAAGGGTGTGATTTCCGTTATTCGGTTTCACTGTCCTCTTACTGTGTAAAACACCAGTGGCCGGCCATCTGGCGAAGCCAGTCTTGTGTCCTGAGTGATTTTGAGGAGGGTGGTTTTGAGGTTGCCGTTTATTCTCTCCACCATTCCTGATGACTGGGGGGTGGTACGGAATGTGGTATCTCCAGTGTATCCCGAGGGTGTAACAGTCAGCAGTAATGAACTTTGCGGTAAAATGGTCGCCATCCCCCATATGTTTCTATGCGCCCTGGGATATAAAACTCTTGTAATAACGTCTTGCAGGATACATTTTACCACTGCTCTGGTGGCATTTTTTTGTTGATGGGTAATGACTATACCCGTTTTGAAAACTTGTCAACAATAACTAGTACATGTTTGCATTCCTCTTTCTGAGGCATATGGGCAAGGTCAGTTAGAAGGTGGGTGAATGGACCCTCAGGAACTTGTATGTAATCAGATTTGGCCATCGGTTTCCCTGCATTTTACAGTAGACAGAGGAGGCATTGTGACAGCAGGGCTTGGGTAGCTGCAGCGAATCCCGCTGCATACCAGGAATGGCTGGCAGTATCTTGCCTGTGTGTCCGATTCCGTGTGCCACCAGGGCCAGTAGCTGCAGATGGGCTTTCAGGTAGGTAATGCAGCCATCGAGGTGGGTAAGAACTTGTAAGGATGGTGATTACACAGCACCAATGTGAGCCCATGCGGCCTTCTCTTCTGGTGTGGCGGCTTGCTGAGCTGCTCGGACGGCATTGAGAGGGTCAGGTGACTCTGGAGGTTTCACCACCCTGGGGATCTGCAGGGCATAACTGACCAAGGTTAATGCGGATTCCCAGGTGGCTGCATCAGCTGATGCATTTGCTAAGGTGACGGGGTCAGTGGCAGAATTGTTGGCATCATATATTATAATAGCGACAGCAGCGGTTAGCAGGACAGCTTCTCGGATGCTGGCAATGTGTGCAGCATGTTTGATTCGTCTCCCTGCTGAGCCAATGAACCCCACTGTTTCCATATTGTGCCAAAGTCCTGAACGACTCCAAAGGCATATCTGGAGTTTGTGTAGATAGTGGCTGTGCTACCCTGTGCCAGGAGGCAAGCTCTGGCGAGAGCAAAGAGCTCTGCCACCTGTGTTGTCACCCCATCTGGTAATGCAGCTGATTTGAGAGTGGTGAAGGTGGTGCAGATGGCATGACCTGCTGATTGTATAGGTCTGATGGCCGGAAGGAAGAGCTGCTGTTGAAAAGAATCTGGTCAGGGTTTTTTCAGACCTGTCAGGACACCTGCTGAACCACGCGGATGTGAGGACAGCAGATGCTGGAGATTAGAGTCAAGATGAGAATGGTGCTGAAAACCACAGCAGGTAAGACAGCATCCGAGAAGCAGGAAAATCAGCTTTTCTGGCAGGAGCCGTTTGTCAAGAATGCTGAACCAGGTCCAAGAATTTGTGGTTGTCTGCAGAATCATGTTCGGTGAGCGGAATTATTGTGGTGGGTATCAAAACTAGGGCACAGTGTAGGGAAAGGTTAACTTAGATCACCAAGCGACTTGATGACCAGTTCTCTGAGTTGCAGTAAAATGTTGGATTGCTGCTGAATTAAGCAGCAGGAAGATTGACTTTGGGACCAAAACAATACGTGGATTATCTAGCACAGTGGGGGTCGCCTTATCCACTGTTACTGTGGATGCTGCCAACGCGCACAAACATGCCGGCATTCCACTCATAACAGGTGGTAACTAAACATTAGAAAACGCAGCAGGGCAACGGAGATGCCCATGAAGCTGTGTTAAAATGCCAGACGTGAACCCTTCTGGCTTGATTACATAAAGACAGAAGGGCTGGGATTAATCTGGACTCCCAGAGCAGGAGTGGAAATCATTTGTTGCTTCAGTTCAGTGAATGTCTGGTGCATTTTAGATCTTCACTTCATTCTGTTTACGGGAAGCTGCCTCCCACAGAGGTGCAGTAATTGCACAACGGGCAGGAATCCAAGGCCTGCGTCTCTTTACCAGCCCCAGAAACACTTGCAGCTGCCTGTTTGTGGCAGGTAGAGAAAGCTGGGTGATGACAGCCAATTGCTCCATGGATAGTGCTCTGAGGCAATAGGAAAGATATTAGACATTTTGCTGACAGAGCTCCATTTTCTTGATAGGCACCCTATGCCCATCCTGTGCCAGATTACAGAGCAAGGCCACTGTAAACTGCTTTCATTCAGTGGTGGAGGTGGAAGCCAATAGCAGGCCATTCGCATACTGGAGGAACGTGCTGTGGCATGGTAGGTGAAGGGTGGACATGGTGAGGTATACTGCAGCAGCACAAATTTGTGGTTTGCCGAACACCCTTAGGGAAATCCGGTCCATGTACTTTTGCAGCTGCCATATGTAAAAACATAAAGTTTCAGGGAACAACTTAATGGAGAATGATGCTGAGCAAAGGTCGATTACAAGTATATCAGGAGGAGGAGGTGGGATACTGATCAGGAGAGCATTTGTGTCTGAGACTACTGGGAAGCAGGGAACAACACTGGCATTGACAGCCCTAAGGCTTTGCCCAAAGCGCCATTTTCATGGTCTTCCAAGCTTTGGGATAGTTAAGAAGGGAGTGTTGCATGGACTGGTTGTGGGGCCGGGGATTCTCTGTTGCAGAGGTGATTCAAAAACTGGTTTGATTCCCAATACTGCCACGGGTATTGTTGTATTGATGACAGGGTTGCTCCCTGTCTGAGTGTAACTGTACGTGATTGGGCGGAAAATAGCTGGCCTGCATGGTTCTATTGCTGTGCCCACAGTGATTATGGGATGTAAGTTAATAAGAGGGGCTGTCGTTGGAGGAGGCAGCGCCTGGGCCTTGTTTTGTGAAAGTAGATGTAGTAATGTGGGAGCACAGTGCACACAAAACTCACCCTGTCCAATCAGTGTATGCTGTACTAAAGGGTCTGTGTCTTGTCTAAAGGGTGTGAAAAGTAATGTTGGGTTATGCGACATGCCCTAGCATGGTTGTGAGATCTTTGCGGAGCCACGTGTTCTTAATTATAAATGAATTGTGCGGGACTGCCGTTTGGGTCTTTGCTGGTCAGTGCAGCCTGCTCTGCGCGACGTTGCACGCCTGTTGCAACGCTCTGTGCTCTGGCAAAGTATCTGACATTGATGGTTAGTGGGGAGGTGAGCTCGAAATGCAATTCCATGAGTGGAGGATATGTTGATGCTGGTTCCTGGGGGGCTGAAGCTGGACAGTGAAATTGACAGAAAAACGGCCACCCACCTGAGAATGGGTGGAGGATGGAGGGGTAGTTGTTATCCGGGAGCGGAGAGTGTCAGGAAGAGTGCGGGTAGGTTCTGGCGGGCACAAGCAGGGGCATGAGCAATATACTCATCTCAGAACTAACAGCAGGGCTATTGCAGACTACTGCTTCAAACATCCTGGAGCCTTAGTGCACGGCCACATCCCAGAAAGTGCTGAAAGGGGAGAAAGAAAGAACACAATAAGAATGGGCCATAAAAAGTGAATTTCACCAACTAGATTCTCGATTAGATTTTCTTTCCATTCTGCCGTGTCCAGGACAGAAATGAAGGAAATGGGAGAAATTTTTGAACATATGACATCGCAATTCATTGGAATCATTTTCCCATTCGCCAGAACACCAAATAACGGCGGATCAAGTCACGGTAGAACTATGTTTCACAAAAGCAATGAAATAAAAGTCTCTCCTCGGTTTCAGTGAAAACTCAACTTTACTGAAAAAAAAACAATGGCAGTAAAGCTGCTTGTGACTTTACATGTGGGAGGCAAACATGACCATGACAGCACAGAAACTGACCCCTTTGAGAGAGACTGCACTCGCTCACACCGTCGTTAATTTTCCAACAAGCAAACCTACCAGGTCTTTTTTTTTTTGCTTTGAACACGCCAATTATACACGCTGCAGTTTTGCTGTTGACCAACAGAATGGCAGTGGTGGGATTGGAAGCGATGCCTCCTTCGAGACCGGCCACGGTAACACCCGCGCGCGTGTGCGGCCTATTTTCATACATTGTCCTCCTCGCATAACAGCTGGGATATGCCCGACTCTGATATCAATTTCACAGCAGATGATAGCCCATCAACCCACACAAAACTCAATGGAAAGCTGAATCTATCTTCTGACAATATTTTCAGCTACAAATGTATATGCGAGTGTGAGAATGCATGTTCTGTCATGATTTGATAAAATAACCATGAGCTGCATGACATTACTGGAATTTCAATTCTTGCTTTGGTAAATTATTTTGACCATTGCTCGAAACAGAACGGAACATGAAACATACCGGATGACAGGGAAAATGCACAAAGCTGAGCAGGCCGTGTTCCACATCATACCGTGCAGCATAGTTTCAGTTACTGTGACTGTTTTGCAGAATAAGCGTCCCAAAGAATGTTCTCCACCTGAAAAGCCGAGGTATAAGGACAATCCGAGAAGGACAGATCACATTGTGAGGATGCTCAAACCTTGGCGCCAGTACAAGTTGGCATTTCCTTGTCTTTCACCTTATCCATGCAACTTGCTGCAGAATGTCCACATCAGGACATGAGTGACATGGCTGCCAGCTGAGGTGGAAACCAATGTGGGAATCGATGGGACGCGAATCAGAAAAGTTACAAAATTCCATGGTGCTTATTAGGGAAGCAGTTTCTGTTCTCATCCATGTAAAAGACAGTTTCTGAACATATTAACAGAAGTCAAAAAGTGATTGTCCCACCCTCCCACCCCACTAGATGTCAAAGAGTTGCTAACTGTACGTGAGTGTTCTTTGTTCTCAATGTGAATAGCTCTCCCGCCTGAGTCACCTTCACGTCTCTTGTTGTTGAGTGAATCAAAAAGAGGAATTTCACCAAACTGCAACTGCCTCACTTTGTTATCTCGCTTGCATCCTCCCCTCCCCCTCCCCGTTTACATTTTCCTGCTTTTCTGTGATATTAAGAAAACTAAATGGATGCGATGTCATTCTGTAGCCTGTCTGTTATTTCCGCAGTCTCAGTTCCAACATGGCTTAGATCTCGGTGCATTCCTAAATATTAGTGACGCTATGACAGCACAGCTCTAGAGGATCATCTGAGATTGTAAACAGTTATTGCTGTTGCTGATGGAATGAGCAGCTAACGTGCGAAAACACGATTCAGGACTTCTGGTGCTAATTCTCGCATGTTGAATAACGGCAGTAAGCTTCCAAATGAGGTCTTTAGAGACTACTTTGGGATACTTTTGACAGAGAGGCTACATTAGGAATCCGTGGTGCACCGTGACCCAGCATATCACCTTTCTCCTTGGCTTTGAACCGGGCCGCCTGCGCAAGGAATGCAAATGTGTTACTGCTTTTCGTCGAAGGATCAGAACGCGGTAACTACAGTCTTAAACAGGATGGCGTATGATCAGAAGCCGGTTGGAGAAACACTTAACAACGTTTCGCACAGTCCTTAAATGGAATTGCATTACTTTTCACC
>NW_025206016.1:7031-11029 GCF_004010195.1 Chiloscyllium plagiosum | reverse complement strand
CCATAATTCCATTGCTATGGATTTGAGGCTTCGCCCTGCTCAATCAGTGGTAGGTGTGAAGACACTCTTGGTGATGATCATTGAAGTCCCACCCCCAGAGTACATAGTGTGTTCTCTTCACCCTCAGTGCTTCCTCCATTTTATTGTCAACATCATGGGGAACTGAGTTATTACTGAGGGGTGCTGTGGGCCAGTAGATATTCATCAGGCGATTTCCTTGACCATTTCTGAACTGTTTCCTAGGATTTCCCGGTTTCTGGAATCAACGTTGGGGAGGTCTAGGGATTCTTTTCCCGAGTGTATACCACGGTATCCCACGGTATTCCAAACACTGGTGGATCCCTCCTATCCATGGGTCAGGATATACCCAAGGAAGTGATGGTGCTTCATAAAACATTACCCATCAGGCCTAATTCTGTGAGAAAGACGATATCAGACTGTTTCCTGACCGGGTCAATATGTGGAATAAAGGAGACGATTGATCAGGGAATAATGGGTTCAAAAGATGAATGAAACTCACTCTATCCCACTGTGTGTTGTATTCTCAAAATAGACTGAGGAAATTAATCTCTACATTGAGGGAAATGGATATCATTTAATGTCAGTAGGGAGACATGACGAGAGTTTGACTGATTGGGAACAAAATATCCAGAGCTTTTTACTGCTGGGACTGTTAGACAGAACTGAATTGGAAATTCGGTGATGTCAGAACAAGGAACGACATCCGTATGTCCATAAAAGCGGATTTACATGAAATTGTTGAGCTATTATATTTATGGAACTCAGTTTTTTGCAGGAAGTGCCGGTTGAGTTGAGTTTGGGGAGAGAATCTTACAGTGAGGATGAATGAGTCTCACCAAACTTAATTAACAGGAGGGCATTTGTGAAGGGGTTCTTTGTGACTCTGTCACATTCTGTTCTAGATATTCCCAGGAACATTCTATACCTTACATTCCCCGGAACATAGTTTACGTGAAATTCCCAGGAATGTTCCACACCCGACAATCTCGAGAACATTCCATATGCGACATTCCCTGGGGCATTCAATAGCTTATATTATTTGTTAACGGCCAGACCTCAGTGAATTGAGCAAAAGATCAGATTCCGAGGAAAGAAATCCCGTTCCAGGGAGAAGGAGACACTGTTCCGAAGTTCCCCGAGGCAGTTAAAGTTATGAGTATATTTTCCGTGCATGTACGTTTCTTCACGACAGAAGATTCGCCACAATTTAGACTAAACGACAGAAACGTTCAAATTCAATTTGTCTTGAAGGAATTGGGAGAGAATCCTTCAGGACAGGAAAGTTTTCACCCTCCATGTCAGAAACTGGAAAGATTGACCTGATTCTCCGCTCGTGTGATCGAGTATGTGGGAATGTGTATTTGTCTATTTGGTGAGGGCGCGGAAGAGCTTCTTGTACTTTATGACTTTTTTTATCATTAACTCAGATATTCGCATTTATTATTCGCTCTCCAATTATTTTAATAAATTTCTGAATGCACAGACGCATTTGAAAATCTCCCTGGGTCCTCAGTCAAACTGGTCGCATTATCTCCAGGCTGATGTATAGTGTGTTTATTTTCCTTCCCCACAGTTAACGTAGTGACCATCGACATCCTGCTTTACAAAGATTGTGAATTGTCTCCATGTGTCAGTCGTTATCTGGGAGCCATGGCAATGGCGGATCTACTGGTCATTATCCTCGACCTGATACTGAGACATATTCCCATTGTTTATTGGGAACTCTTTTATTTCCTGTTCTCCATCCCCGTATGTAACATCCACTCCCTCCTGCTTTATGCAGCCACTGACTGCTCTGTCTGGTTCACCGTCGCTTTCACCTTTGATCGGTTTGTCGCCATTTGTTGCCAGAAGCTGAAAAGTAAATATTGCCGTGAGAAAACAATAGCTGTGGTTCTGGGAGCAGTCACTGTGCTGAGTTGTTTAAAGAACATTTTCTGGTATTTTATGCTCACAGCTCGATATTGGCTGTGGCATGCCTCCTGGTTTTGTGAGGAAACAAATGCTGTTTGATTATCCCATGTCTGGGCCTCAATCGAGTTCCTCCACTACATTCTAACCGCGGCTGTCCCATTTCTCCTGATTCTGCTGCTTAATGTTTTCACCGTCAGACACATTTTAGTGACCAACAGAGCCCGCAGGAGACTCCGGCCTCACACCAAAGGGGACACTCAGTCAGACACAGAAATGAGAATTCGAAAAACATCCATCATTTTACTGTTTGTGATCTCGGCTAATTTCATTTTGTTATGGTCAACGTTAATGGTGTATTCTGTATGGTACCGGAAGCAATGTATTATGGATATCCCTTTTTATCTGCATTGGTTTGTGCTGGATTTGGGCTTTATGCTGCAACTCCTCAGTTGCTGCACAAACACTGCCATTTATGCCGTAACCCAGACTAAGTTCAGACAGCAGCTGAAGAATGTGCTGAAATATCCCTTTACCAAAATTCACCAATCAACTTCACGCATTAATCAATCTATCCTGGATTTTCTCAGTGCTGTTCAAAGTTTCAGCAATGACGCCACCTTCGTATGGGAACAGACTGAGCGGAGTGACAGTTTGTCCAAACTTATCCCACACGGCGTGACGGGGACACATTTCAATGTTTCTTTCAACTCAGCGACCAGTGAAAAACGGCATCATCCCACTTACTATATCCCGCACTTCAATTTGTAAACAACAAAAATGTTCATTAAAACTTTCCAAGCAGAGAAGGAACGATGCTGGTGTTTGTCTTTGTGCTGAAGAAGCTGAGCAGGGGAGAGTCAGACTCAGCCACGTGTCCTGGTCCACAGTGAGGGAAGAGAACCGGACTTTGAACTCGGGAATTGGTTCTACATCAATCTGTCCTTGCTCTTACCTCTGCGCTCCCACTCTGAACTGAACTTCAGCACATTTCATTATCAACCCGTATTGCACATATCCAGTCAACTGCATCTCTCTCTCTCTGTCTCCCGACATCCTTCACTCTCCCTCTTAAACAGTTGGACACTCTTGCACTGTCTTCCCATTTTCTCATTTCTCTACTTTTCTTTCCACACACACACTCTCTCTCCCCTCTCTCTTTCCTCTGTCTCTTCCTTACTCTGTCTCCCCCAAATCTCTTTCTCACCCCCTCTCTCCACACTCTGGAGGCAGGAAACATGTTTCCGCTGATCGGTGAGTGCTGAACCAGAGGACACAGCTTAAAAATATGGGATAGACCCTTTACGACAGAGATGCGGAGAAACCTCTTCACCCAGAGAGTCGTGGCTGTGTGAAATGCTCTGCCCCAGGGGGCAGTGGAGGCCGAGTCGTTGGATTCATTTAAGAAATAGTTGGATAGAGCTCTCAAGGATAGTGGAAGCAAGGGTTATGGAGATAAGGCAGGAACAGGATATTGATTAAGGATGATCAGCCATGATCATATTGAACGGTGGTGCAGGTTCGTAGGGCAGAATGGCCTACTCCTGCACCGATTGTCGATTGTCGCCCCCTGATCTCGCCCTACACCTGTCGCTAACACCCCATCACCTTTCCCAGTTGTTCCACCCGACTCCACTCTTATCTTACTAACTCCCTTTTTCTTTCCCACTCTCCTGCACCGTGCCTCCCACTCGCCTATCTATCTCTCCCCATTTTCTCCCTCCTCCCACCTGCCAGACAGTTGTCTATTCTCACATCCATGAAGCCTCCCCCACCTCGACTCTCCACCAAACTGAGTGGTTGGTGGAGGGGTTGTGCTGAGGGCAGAGAGAGTTGGGCCGTGGGAGAGAGAATAGTATGGATGAGAGAAAGTGAAAAGGACAAAAGAATAGGGTGATTGAAAGAGAGTGGGAGCGGAAGAGAAAAGGGGCGAGAAAGATGGAGTGGGGGGCGAGAGATAATTGGACGAGCAAGAGAGAGTTAGGGAGAGACAGCGGGAAAGAGAGAGTAGAAGAGGGAGAGAGAGTGGAAAAGAGAGTTTGGGAGAGATGGTAGAGAGAGTGGGA
>NW_025206016.1:0-6872 GCF_004010195.1 Chiloscyllium plagiosum | reverse complement strand
GGAGCAAAGGGGAGATAGAAAGAAATTGGGGAGAGTGTGGGGTGTGAGAGAACGGGTGAGAGAGAGAGTTGGGGTGAGAAAGAGATTTGGGAAAGAGATAGTGGGGGATAGAGAGTTTGAGGGAGAGAGAGTGTGGTCAGAAATCCGAGGAGGGAGTGGTGTACAAGCCTTTGCCAGGAGATTGGTTGGCACTGCTGCCTCGCAGCGCCAGCGACCCGGGTTCAATTCCCGCCTCAGGCGACTGACTGTGTGGAGTTTGCACGTTCTCCCCGTGTCTGCGTGGGTTTCCTCCGGGTGCTCCGGTTTCCTCCCACAGTCCAAAGATGTGCAGGTCAGGTGAATCGGCCATGCTAAATTGCCCGTAGTGTTAGGTAAGGGGTAAATGTAGGGGTATGGGTGGGTTACGCTTCGGCGTGTCGGTGTGGACTTGTTGGGCCGAAGGGCCTGTTTCCACACTGTAAAGTAATCTAAATCTAAAGTAATCTAAATCTAAATTAGAGTGGGAATGTCGGTACAGGCAATTGCGAGGGGAGCAAAGTGGTAATGGGATCACAGGCAGTTGCTCGAAACAGAGTAGGGATGGGGGTGCAAGCTGTTGCTCACAAGACATTGTGGGAGTGGGGGCACAGGCTATTGCTCGGAGTATAGATTGGAGACCGGGCACAACAGTTGCAAGGAGACCAGAGTGAGGATGGGATTTCAGGCCGTTGCTGGGACGACACTAGTGTGAATGGGTTAACACGTAGTTGCTCGGGGAAAACGGGAGGATGTGGTCACAGGGAGTTGCTAAGGTAACGAAATTTGGACGGAATCAAAGACTATTACAAGGGGAACAGAGATGGGTTGGGATCACAGGACTGTGCAAGGTCTTTGGAATGGGGATGTTTTCACACATGTTTCTAGGGAAATGGAGAGAGGATGCAGTCACAGGCTGTTGCAAGGAGAAAAGCTTGGGAATATCTTCATGCACCGTTGCGAGGAGAAGAGAGTACAGACGAGTTCGTTGCCATGGCTCAGGAACAGAGCAAGGAGTGACAACAGACCATTGCTACAAAAGCAGATTCGAGATGGATTCAGGGGACTGAGAGGTTATGGGACTACATTTCCCCATCCCGAGAACAGATTGAGGATGGGTTGACTGGACGTTGCGGGGAGGAAAGAGCGGAGATGGCCTCAACAGGCTGATGCTCGGGGATAAATGCGATGTTCATTTATCAGGCTGTCGTTATGAGAAAAGATTGGACATGTGTTCAGAGACCACTGCAAGTAGAGCAGCGTGCTGCTGGAATGACAGGTCATTGCTATGTGAACAGAATGGGGTTGGGAAAATACTAGGAAATGGGAGACAATCTGTTGCGAGGAGAGAGCGTGGAGATGGAGTCGCAGGTTGTTGCTTGGAGAACAGATTGACGATGGGGTCATTGAACTCGCCCACAGAACAGACAGATTTGAGGTCACAGGCTGTTCCTAGGGGAGCCGAGTGAGGATACGTTTACAGGACCTTGCTCGGTGAACAGAGGGGTGAAGCAGTAACAGGTAATTACTACGTGAAAAGAATGAGGATGGGATCTAAGGCCGTTACTAGCGGGACAGTTTAGCGGTGAGTTCACAGCCCGTTGTCAACAGAACACAACAGGATGCGGTCACATGTCATTGATGGTGAATAGAATGGTTATGGGTTCACAGTCTGTTGCGATGGTAACATAGTTGATACGGGTTCATAGAACGTTGTGACTGGAAAAGAACCAGGATGCAGTCACAGGCCTTTGTCAGGATAAAACACTTGAGGAATTGTTACAGACCGTTGCTGGGATAACAGAGAGCGGGAGTTATCACAGGCAGTTCCCAGGAAAACAGCGTGGTAATGTGTTAACGGGCTGGAGCTCGGGGACCAGAGGTGCTCTGGGTTCACAGGTCATTGCTGCGGAACAGACTGATGATGGGAAAACAGGCTGTTGCAAAGGGGACAACCTGGGGATGGTTTCAGCGGCTGTAGCTTGGGGAACAGAGTGAGGATGGGGTTACAAACCGTTGCAACGAAAAAAGAGCGGGGATGGGGTCACAGGCAGTTGCTAGAAAACTAAGTGCGGACGGGGTCAGTGTATAATGCCAGAGGAACAGACTAACGATGAAATCACAGGAGGTTGCTAAGGCCACAGAGCGGCGATTGGTTCACAGCCCGTTCTCGAGGGAGAACGCGAGGTTCGGTTCACACGCTGCGAGGAGGAAAGCTTGGGAATGTTTTCAGACATCGTTGCTCGCAGAACAGAGTGCAGATGGGTTCTGAGGCCAGTGCTAGGGGGAACAGATTGAGGACGGAGTTACAGGCTGTTGCGAGAAAGACAGAGTTGGGAAGGGTTCACAGGGCATGGCTGGAAGAATAGAGAGGGATTGGGTTCACAGTGCTCTATCAGTGGAATAATGTGGGTATGCGATCGCAGGCTATTGCTGGGGGAGCAGAGTAAGAATGAGGTTAGAGTCCGTTGCTAGGAGGACAGCGTTGGAATGAGTTCACTGTCAGTTGCTCGGTGAACAGATTAAGGATGAGATTACAATCCATTGCTTGGAGGTTAGAGCGAGGTTTGGTTAACAGTCAGTTGCTAGTGAAACATAGTGGGGATGAGTTCACAGGCCATTGGTAGGAGAACAGCGTGGTGATGTGTTCATCGGCAGTTCCTTGGGGAAGGCTGTGGGAATGGTTCGGTCTGTTGCGAGGAAAACAGAAACGGAATGAGACCACAGCCCGTTGCTATTGGAACAGGATGAGGATCGTTCACAGGCCGTTGCGATTATTCAGAGGCCGTTATGAGGAGAACAAAGGCAGGATTGGGTCGCAGGCTCTTCCTGGGAGACGAGCGTGTGGATGAGGACACAGGCTAGTGCCATGGAGACCAGAATGGGTTTGGACTCACAGCGAGTTCCTGGGAGAACAGGATCACAGGTCGTCGTTCTGGATGGGTTAAAAAGTAGCTGGAAGGACAACAGAGCGGGTATGCGGTCACAGTTAGATGGTTGGAGAGCAGAGTGGGGATGAGACCGTTGGCTGTTGCTAGAGAAGCAGAGCAGTTTGCTTTTATAGACCGTTGTGAGGAATTCATTGTGGGGAGGGAGTTACTGACCTAAGTAGGGAGCACAATTAGGTTCCCAGGACATTGAGGGAGATCAGAGTGGGGACGAGATTACAGACCTCTCAATGCTGGACACATTGGGGAATGGTCACTGACGATTCGTACGACTACCGACAGAAGTTGGTTTCACAATCTGTTATCATAGAGTCATGGAGTCATAGAGATGTACAGCATGGAAACAGACCCTTCGGTCCAACCCATCCATGCCGATCACATATCCCAACGCAATCTAATCCCACCTGCCAACACTTGGCTCATATCCAACCAAACACTTCCAATTCGTATACCCATGCAGATGCCTCTTAAATGTTACAATTCTACTGTCCTCCACCACTTCGTCTGGCACCTCATTCCATGCACCTACCACCCTCTGAGTGAAAACGTTGCCCCTTAGGTCTCTTTAATATCCTTTTCCTCTCAACCTAAACCTATGCCTTCTTGTTCCGGACTCTGAAACCCCAAGGGAAACGACTTTGTCTATTTATTCTATCCATGTCACTCATGAATTCACAAACCTCTAAAAGGACACCCCTCAGCCCTCGAAGTTCCACGGAAAACAGCCATAGCCTATTCAACCTCTCTTTATAGCTCAAATGCTCTGGCCCTGGCAACATCCTTGTAAATATTTTCTGAACCCTTTCAAGTTTCTCAATATCTTTCTGATAAGGAATTGCAATATTCCAACTGTGGCGTAACCAATGCTCTGTATTGTCTCAACATGATCTCCCAAGTCATGTACTCAATACTCTAACCAATAAAGGAAAACATACCAAACGCCTTCTTCATTATCCTATCTACCTGCGACTCCAATTTCAAGGAGTTATGAACCTGAACTCCAAGGTCTTTTTGTTCAGCAACATTCCCTGGAAACTTATCATAAAGTATATGAATCCTGCTAAGGTTTGCTTTCCCAAAATGCAGCACGTTACATTTAGATAAATTAAACTCCATCTGCTACTTCTCAGCCCATTGGCACATTTGATCCAGATACCATTGTAATCTGAGGTAACCATAATCCCTTTTCTCAAAAGCTCCAATTTTGGTATCATCTGCAAATTTATTAACTATACCTCTTATTCTCACACACAGATCATTTATAAAACCGATGAAAAGTAGTGTACCCAGCACCGATCCTTGTGGCACTCCAATGGTCACAGGCCTCCAGTCTGAAAAAAACATCCCTCCACCACCTCCCTTTGCCGTCTTCCTTTGAGCCAATTCTGTATCCAAATGGCGAGTCTCCCTTTATTCCATGAAATCTAACCTTGCTCATCAGTCTCCCATGGGGAACTTTGTCGAACCCCTTACTGAAGTCTGCATATATATCACATCTACCGCTCTGTCCTCATCAATCATCTTTGTTACTTCTTCAAAAAACTCAATCAATCTTATGAGACATGATTCTCAGTGATTAAAGCCATGTTGACTATCCCTAACCAGTCCTTGCCTTTCCAAACGCATTCTGTCCGTTAGGTTCCCTGCAACAACTTAGCCACCATCAACGTCAGACTCCCGTTCCCTGGCTTGTCCTTACCCCATTTCTTAAACTGTGACAGCACGTTAGCCAACATACAGTCCTCCAGCACCTCGTGGTGAGTATCGATTAATCAGTTCAAAGGCTGATGCGCGGTAAAATGATTGAAAATGTGTTCAGAGAGCGTTGCTCGTCGATAAGAATGTGGTCAGGCTCAGAGGACCTTGCTCAGGGAACAGACTTCGGGTGCAGATTCAGCCTGTTCCTCGAAAGACAGATTTTGATTGGTTTCACTGGGCATTGGTCGGACAATACAAACGGTATGGGTTCACAGGGCTTTGCTATCAGAATAATGTGCTTATTGGATAATAAGCCGTTGCTGGGAGAAGAGGGTGATGATGGGGTTTCAGTCCATTGCCTGGAGACGAGAGTCGCAACGGGTAACAAGCAGTAGCTAAGGGAACAGAGTGAGAATGGGATTACAGTCCATTACTAGGAGACTAGAGTGGGGATGGGTTCAGAGCCAGGAGCTAGGGTACAGATTGGGCATGAATCCACAGACCGTGGCGAGGCGGAGAGTTGTGAGAATGGGTTCACTGGCCGTTGCCAGTGAAACAGAGTATGATGGTGTCACAGGCATTTGCTCAGAATGCAGAGTGGGGATGACTTCAAAGTTCGTTAGGAGGAAAGCAGACTGGGCAGAGTTTCAGAAGCGATTGCTAGTGGAACAGTGTAGCGATTTGTTTAGAGATTATTGCTAGCTGAACAAAGTGGGGATGTGGCCATAAGTAGCTGGTAGGTAAACAAAGCCGGGATGTGGTCACAGCTTTTCGTGCAAATATCAGAGTGTGTATGGAATAACAGTTAGCTGCTAGGGTAACAGATTGAAGATGGCCTCACAGGCCGTTGCGAGGAGATCGGAGTGGGGATGAAGTTACATGCCTTTTATACGTAACAGATAGGGAATGAGTTCACAGGCAAACGAGGGAGATGGGAGTGGAGTGGGCATAAAGATTATTTGTCCGATAACGGATGGCGCCACACCCTGTTGCTGAAGGGTGCAGAGCAAGAAGGGGGTTGGCGCTGTTGGTAAGGAACAGAGAGTGGATGGGGTTATTGGTCGTTTTTAGAGAAGCAGATCAAGAATGGTTCGCAGTTCATTGCCACGAGAGCAGATTGGTTGTGGTCACCTGATGTTGCTTGGGTTGGGTTTGCATACGGTTGCTAGGACAACCGAGTGTGAATGGAGAGACAGGCCGTTGCTCGGAAAACAGAATGGAAATGATTCCACAGGCCGGTTCTCGGGGATCAGTGCAGGGATGAGTTCACAGGTGGATGCGAGTGAAACAGAGAGAGAATGACTTCATACCCTGTTGTGAGGAGAGTGGAATGGGGATAAGATCACATGCTTTTGCTTGGGGTACGGAGATGATGAGGGGTCACAGCTTGATCAAGGGAAAACAAGCTTGGGCATGTGTTCAAAGACCGTTTTTAGGCGAACAGATTACCAATGGGGTTAGGCACCATTGCTCGGGAACTGAGTGAGGATAGGGTGACAGGCATTTGCAAGAGCAGCAGAGTGACGATGGAGCAAAGTCGATTCCTGGAATGACAGTTTGGAGATGGGTTCACACGCCGTTGCTAACCGAATAGACAAGATGGGTTCACGGGGTGTTACCAGGAGATCCGAGAGCTCTTGGGTCATCGGTCGTTGCTTGAAAAGAGAGTGGGAATGGCGTCATATGATTTTGCTTGCAGAAAACAGTGAGGATGGGGCTATAGGCCGTTTTTATAGAAATATGATAGGGATGGGTCACAGGACTTGGCTATGAGACCGGACTACGTGTTTGTCAATGGAGCAGTTGTTGGTGGAATTGGGCATTTGGGTAAATGGGGAATGGCGATAAACTTCAGGCATCGCGGCGTGCGTTTCCCTCAGGAACACAGTTGAGACGATTTTAGGTTTTGCAGGAAGGAGTGATCCAAGTTTGTCTTGGGCCGTGGCGGAGATGGTAGAAGGCTGAGTGCAGTCCCTCAGCCTCAGAAGATGGGTAATCCATAGAGGGCGATTCTGCCCCCGAGTGGAGTCCCATGAGGAATGAGGAAGAGAATAGCAACGATAGCAGAGTCACTGGGGACATCTAAGCGACTGCTGGACATGCACATGGAGAGCTGTACTTTTCTATGTTCTATGTTCTAGAAGTTCAAGTTTCTAAGGAGGCAAGAGACAGGGAGTGAGTCTTTTTCTGATTTAATACGACCCAACTTCA
>NW_025206015.1:6380-11029 GCF_004010195.1 Chiloscyllium plagiosum | reverse complement strand
GCTTAAAACACAAGTATCTCCAAAACAGCTACTCGATGGTTAAAATGCAAATATGGTCGTGCTGTCTCTAAAGTATTGAGGAACATCACTGACAAACCTATAACATTGCTCCCGCATATATCAGCCCGCAAGATCAAATCACACCCTACGAAATGCTAAAACTCATTTAACTCAACCTGAAAACTTTAACAGCATGACTGATCGGAATGCTGTACACATCCGCAGCAATGTGAAGTGAAGGTAGGATCAGGAGCTGATGATGGCCTTTGTGGTTGGATAACACATCAACACATCACAAAGGTTTATACACAGGAAGCTTCTTTGACTGCACCAAAAAGGTGAGCAGCTCCTGTTGAAATACTGCACCAAGGAGACCCCAATAGCAGAAGAGGACGCTGAAGGCGGATAGCAAATCCAGCAAAGTATTCAAGTGGAGCAGAAAACACCTTCGCCAGATGCCAGAAAAGAGTTTGTATTGGAAACTCTCTCCAGAATTTCAAATTCCTACATGCTTTGATAGTTACAAAGACTCAACAAGTTGCTTGCCCCCACTCACCCAGTCCAGGGAGTCTGTATCAAGGGTATAGCTGGTGTCTTTCCAATAATCTTCTCCCGTGGGCTGAAAGCTGACCTCTCTGATGGCAAAGATGTCGCTGTCATCCTCCTCGCCACGCCCAATCTGTAACCGATTCAGACATTTTACACATCAAAATGGACAATGAATGAACAATCAGACTTCAAACAGTGTACCAAGAGTAGCCATACTAAGGATTTCTATTCAAATGGCAAGGTTAACATAGAAACAGCATCAATCACAGCTTCTCTAATTAAGACACATTCTCATTTGGACAGGGAGAACCAAGCCACTTGTTGTCAGGTCAGTATCCCAAACTTCCAAAACAACTCCATTGTGGAAGCACCAACCAAGAACTGTAGTAATCCAAGGCTCACCCACATTCTCCTTGGGCATTAAGGAATAAGTTAATAGATGTAGTGTCAATTTAGTGGAGTTTTTCCAATTCCCCACAGCACGTTCTTAGTCTTCTCATGTCCTCCTGCAGGATCTGTATCGAAAAAGGTCAACATGCGCTCAACCTCATCTTGTGACTCCAATATAAAAGTGATATAAAAAGGCCCTGTCTCTTTGAATATCATCTCCTGATGCTCTGCTTGTACCACTCCACGCCACAGGACACTGGTGATCAGTTTTATCACCAGTCTGCAAATGTACCTGTTCCAAAAGATAGTAGTCCAAATAAACCTGTTGAACCATAATCTGGTATTGTGAGATTTTTAACTTTGTCCACCTCAGTCCAACAACAGCACCTGGATATCACAATTGCACATTGCAAGGTCTAGTTTGATGTTAAGAAAGATCATTCTTTATCTCAAGTGAAATTAGTTCATGACCATCCTACAGGGCAAGAACTGCTCCTGATTTGCTTTTTGTTGTTGATTAAAGCCCTCCATCCTGCTACTTTAATTTGAAACATCAGGGGTTAAGAAACAAAATCAGTTTAGGGACTATGAATCCTGCAGCACATAACACCTCCTGACTCCCCAAAGCCTCTATACCATCTACAAGGCACAATGATGAGATACTCCCCACTTGCTTGGATAAATGCATCTCCAACAATACTCAAGCAGCTCAATATCCTCCAAGACAAAGCAGTTTGATCAGCACCCCATCTATCACGAAAGCATACTAGCAGCAGTATGTATGATACACTGCAGGATCATTCAAAAATACCCCTCAAATCTGCAATCTCTACCACCCAGAGGAAAAGGGCAGCAGATAAAAGGGAACACCACTCCTTGTGAGTTCTTGCCGAATGTCGAATCCGGCATGACTTGTGAATTACAACACTGTCCCTTTACTCTCATTAGGAAGTCGCCCTGGAACTCCCTCTGTGACAGCTGTGGGTGCTTCTACACCACAGAGACAACAGCAGATCAAGAAAGAAGCACACCACCACTTCCCTGGGCAGTAGTGCTCGAGGTGGGCAATAAAAGCTGGTGCTGCTACGTGCCTCCACTATTTGCTCTTCCCAAACAATTTAAGTCATCTTGCTCTGCAACTACAATCCCATTCTAATGAATTCTGACTGCTTTCTGGTCATACCCCAGTTGGCACTGTAAACAGATGATAGAATCCCTGCAGTATGGCAGCAGGCCACTCAGTCCATCAAGCCACACTGACCCCCCAAAGAGCACCCCACCCAGAACCATTCCCCCGTACCTGATCCCTGTAACCCTGCAATTACTATAGCTAATCCACCTAGCCTGCTCATCTCTGGACTGTAGGAGGTAAATGGAACACCCAGAGGAATCCTACACAGACACAGGGAGAACGTGCAAACTCCACACAGAAAATTGCCCGATGATGGAATCGAACCTAGGTCCTGGCACTGAGGCAGCAGTGCTAACCACTGAGACATCATGCAACCCTCTGGGAAACTAAGGGAGGGAAATAAATGCTGGTTTATCCGGTGATGCCAACATCCCACGGGGATCTCAAATGCACAGCCTCAAAAGGACAATGAAAGCAGACTGAATAGAATCATTAAAAAGGCAACTGGACCAGAGACAACAGCAGATCAAGAAAGAAGCACACCACCACTTCCCTGGGCAGTAGTGCTCGAGGTGGGCAATAAAAGCTGGTGCTGTTACATGCCTCCACTAATTGCTCTTCCCAAACAATTTAAGTCATCTTGCTCTGCAACTACAATCCCATTCTAATGAATTCTGACTGCTTTCTGGTCATACCCCAGTTGGCACTGTAAACAGATGATAGTATCCCTGCAGTATGGCAGCAGGCCACTCAGTCCATCAAGCCACACTGACCCCCCAAAAGAGCACCCCACCCAGAACCATTCCCCCGTACCTGATCCCTGTAACCCTGCAATTACTATAGCTAATCCACCTAGCCTGCTCATCTCTGGACTGTAGGAGGTAAATGGAGCACCCAGAGGAAACCTACACAGACACAGGGAGAACGTGCAAACTCCACACAGAAAATTGCCCGATGATGGAATCGAACCTAGGTCCTGGCACTGAGGCAGCAGTGCTAACCACTGAGCCATCTTACAACCCTCTGGGAAACTAATGGAGGGAAATAAATGCTGGTTTATCCGGTGATGCCAACATCCCACGGGGATCTCAAATGCACAGCCTCAAAAAGGACAATGAAAGCAGACTGAATAGAATCATTAAAAAGGCAACTGGACAACTACTCAAAAGGAGATGGAAATGTGTTGCTGGAAAAGCGCAGCAGGTCCGGCAGCATCTAGGGAACAGGAGAATCGACGTTTCGGGCATTAGCCCTTCTTCAGGAATCAACTACTCAAAAGGGAAAATGCACATGTTTACACCAGCAAAGCCTTGGAGTGGGAGAAGACAGAGAACAAAGTGAAAATCCAGAATTGACTTCCCAACCAACGCTTAGCAGGAATACCCACCTCATCTTCAGGATAGTGGCAATCAAAAACTAGACTCTGGTTATTCGACAGCTTGGTCACTTCCACAACAAAGTTTGGGGTTGAGATGATTTCAGGCTGCAAAAAAATTCAATTATTTGTTAGACAGAAGATGACATTAGATTTTTTTTTTCTGTTGTTTAGATATAAAGAGCTAAAATTCCAAGAAACCAACCTCCTGACAGACCCAGCTGCTTTCTAAACTGGGAATAGACAAGAAGCAAAATTCAATGAAATCTCAGACTTTTGATTTACCCCACTCCCTCACTCTCTCTCATCACCACTAGCTGTATCCTTTCTTCCAATAATCCTCTCCAGCCAACTCAATCTTTTGACATATTCCTTATGCAATTCAATGCTTCAATTGCTAAATTTTAATCATTTAATTTTAAATTGGAAGCCTTGGAGGACTGGGAATCAGTGTGGTCAGCAAGTACAGGGTGAAAAGAGAGAATTAGGACAGAGGCAGCAGCATTTAGATTAATGGAGGGTGAAAGATGAGAAGCTGGACAGAGCGTTGGAATGGACTAGTCTAGATGCAATAACAGCACGGGTGAGGAATACAACATGCTGAGGTGGGTTGATGAAAGTGGGGGTATGTTTGATGGAAAAATATGCAATCTTTGCAAAGAAATAGTTATCCTAAGTACTTTATCCATTTGATGAAACACCTTAAAAGTCAATTAGATTACGCCACAATTTTCTACATTCGCCACTCTCTGCAAGTGGCATTGAGCATAGATACAACTTCTTCATATCTCAGTGGAACAGGTATTGGGCCTCTCCTTTCTCAGGCCTGCTTCATAATATCCTTGGCCTGCTTCCTGTTACTTAAAGCTGAAGCTTCAGAACTCCTCCACTGTCAGTGTTACCTCCTATGTGCTGTTTTGACTTTTCCACCAAGTCAAAACACATCTTTCGATCAAAAAACTACAAACTGTCCAAGAGACTGATTAGCAAGGTTAGATCTCATGGAAGCTGAAAATATGTTGCTGGAAAAACGCAGCAGGTCAGGCAGCATCCAAGGAGCAGGAGAATCGACATTTCGGGCATGTGCCCTTCTTCAGGAATTCCAGAAGGGCTCACGCCCAAAACGTTGATTCTCCTGCTCCTTGGATGCTGCCTGAGCTGCTGCGCTTTTCCAGCAACACATTTTCAGCTCTGATCTCCAGC
>NW_025206015.1:0-5504 GCF_004010195.1 Chiloscyllium plagiosum | reverse complement strand
TGGAGGCTGGTACAATTGCAACATTTAAGAGGCATTTGGATGGGTATATGAATAGGAAGAGTTTGGAGGGATATGGGCCAGGTGCTGGCAGGGGGACTAGATTGGGTTGGGATATCTGGTCGGCATAGACGGGTTGGACCGAAGGGTCTGTTTCTGTGCTGTTCATTTCTATGACTCTATGACAACTGTTGAAAACATCAACAATACCTGAAGAGGGCCTTGCAACATCATCCCTAGCTTCCAACTGCCCTCCATCAGACCTAGCATGGTCATTCTGTATTACGAACAGCATTAACAATGTTCCTGAGATTTCCCCTTTGTATCTTCAAAGCTCCAAACAAGCTGTCCAATATATCTTCCCTCTTTGCAATTCAGCATTCATTGGGTAGTCACTAATTCTCAACTCTTCTTTCTTCAAGATTTCCCCTCAGCTCCTTCTCCAGTTTCAAGTTTTTTTAAAGAGACAAGCTTCAACTCTTTCAATTACTACTTCCTGATTTATATTGTCACTTTCCAACTTTCACCTTTATGGTCATTAATATTTCACATTGGTTTCTCAAATGTTTACTGCTAGGTTAAGCGCTTGATTGTGGGAATGGTTCACAATCCCAAATATCTAGTGTGTTTAAACGAAGAGCGAGTGGGTCTGAAAACCAGAATAAAACCACAAGCTCAGGTTGTCAAAAATATATTTTTGACAAATTACTTCTCGAATACGAGACACCCTACAGCACCCTGAAATTAAAAGTCACAAATTGATCCAGGAAATTTCGGTTGTTCAAACAACTGCAAGTTTACATTCAATACTTCATTTCAAATATCCGACAAGAGCAGAGAATCAGAACGAAGGTTTCCATGCACCAGACAAATCCTTCAAAAGTGAATCTCGGCAAAACATTCCACTCATTCCTACAAATTAGTCTCGTCTGCGTGTGCTCGATCAACAGCAGGTTAGACTTCCCCCGAACTGCTCTTTGTAGGCACTGTCAGTAGGTTTCTTCCATGTGCCAATACAGCCCATAGTGGTGAAGGTGACAGTGTGGAAGTCCTGCTAAGATTTGCTTTCCGGCTCAAGTGAAGTCAGGTATTATCGCTCCCCTGTCAGTTATGTCAGCCCAAGTGCGTTCTTCTGTGTCGTTGTGCCCATGAGTAACTTAAAAGGGACCAACTTACAGAGAGATGTTTGGAGGGGTTTCTGCACATCTCAGACGCAGCATTCAGACAACTGGTTGAATAATGGGGCATTTGTGAAGTCTCATGGCATCAGATCAAACATGGGGAGGAAACTTCCTCATTACCACCTCTTGCCCTCCCTTGGTTGATGTATCAGTACTCCTCCATGTCAAACACCACTTGGAGGATGTGTAGAGGGTGGCATGGGTGCGGAATGTCTGCTGGGCAGGGACTTCAATATCCATCAACGGGAGCACCAGTATTATAGGTATCGAGGGAAGCAACAAGAGGGAAACGCCTACAAAAACTCATCTTCTGCAGCTGAACCCTTGTGCAAACAAAAATCCCCCCATCACATTGAGATAACCCTCTATTCTTTTGTGGGGTCCTACCACAGTGATGTAAAGGATAGATTTCAAATAGGTTTAGAATCTCAAAACTAGGCATCCTCAAGGCATCAGCAGCAGAATTGTTAACAATCTCAATCTAACCTCATTGCAGGGCATATCCCCCATTCTGCCATTAAAATACAGCAGTCCTGGTTTGATGAATAGTGAGGGGAGCATGCCAGGCGCAGCACCAAATTTACTTAAAAAATAAAAAATGTCAACCTGGTGAAGGTACAAATCAGAACTCCTTTCATGAACAGGAATGGCACACAATCCAAGAATCTACAGATCCTAGCTCTGCTCTGCAGACCGGTCACATCCAGTCATGAATGGAGATGGGCACTTAAGACAACTCACTGGAGGAGAGGTTTCCACAAATGTCCCCATCCTCAATGGCAGAGAAGCCCAGTATACCAGAACAAAAGACAAAGCTGAAGCAAATGCAATATTCTCCAGCCAGCTGTGCAGAGTGGACAATCCATTTCGACCTCCTCCAGGGCCCCCAGAATCACAAATGCCAGTCTTCAACTAATTTCACGTGATATCGAGTAATAGTTGGAGGTACTGGACATTATAAAGGCTATGGCACTGACAACATTCCAGCAATATTACTGAGGACAAAGTCAGAACCGTACAGTACAGAAACAGACTCTTCAGTCCAACTCAGCCACGACAACCAGTCATCCAATCTGACCTAGTCCCAAGATATGCGCTCCAGAACTTGCTGCTCCCATAGCCAAGCTGTTCCAGTCCAACACTGCCATCTATTCAACAATGTTAAACATTGCCCAGGTATGTCCTGTACACAAAATGCAAGACAAATCCAACCCAGCATAAGATTTAAGTGAAAGACTTCAAATCTTTGCACAATCTCAATGTGAAATCACTGTTGACTTACTTTAACATTTGAAGTTGGTTAAAACAAAATGCAAAAAGACATTGAAATGGAATTAGTTGTTGTGACAAATGAACAATTCAGGTCACATCAATACTTTGTGAACTTCAATATAAACAGAGAATTGGTCTAATTTATTGTTTACTCGTTAGGTTAATACAGCCAAATTTTCTGAAGTAAAGTTAGTCTACTCCGCTGATAGGCTACCTGTTGAAATGCAGTTAAAACTGATGGATACAGAAACTACACAACCTGCATTAGATCAGAGACACGAGTGAAGAAAAATAAGAAAGGGAACGTTGGATGATTGGGACTTTATTGTCATGTGGCAGGTAAACTGACAAGTTGGGCTGAACGGCCTATTTTGTGCTGTACGTTTTAACAGGTTTCTCCATATGGACCCCTCTCTGTGATTCCCTTTCCTCAGTATCAGGAGACTACTAGAGGGGATATTGCTACTCTCCAGCAGCCAGGAACAAAATGGCAAAGTAAAGGCTTCAAAAGGTATAAACACAGTGAGAGTGGTGAGCAATGGTGTAAGTGGTACAGGCCTCTTTGCACCTCATTTAAATACTGCTGTACTGACAATGTTAGGTTGGATGAGGGGATGTTGTTAGCTTCCACATACCTTGATCGTACCCAGATCCACCTTTCCATACCTTCAGTCACCCTTCCAGATACACAGAACTCATTCTCTTAAAAATCTATTCGAGAGTAAGTTCAAGTTCAACTCATTCTGTGTTAAATTTTGTACCAATTAGCAAGAACAATTTTGTTCACTGTTTGAATGCCACCTGTTTAAATGTTTTAGAAAAAGTGGTGCTTTAAACAGCCTTTTAAATACCCATGTACATTCTGCCCAGACAAATCTCCAGCACCAATTCCTATCAGTACAAAAGCCCACTCAATCCACCCTGACTCAGGAGGAATACATAATGAGCTTGCCTGTTTAATTATCTTCCAACTTTACCAAAGTGACTGCCAGAGCACTGTGGAAGATCAACCCATCTTACCTCATTCTCTGAGCCCTTCTGTTCTTCCTGTGGTTCTTCCTCCATTGTTGGTGGAATGCTGTTATTGATATTAAAGCTAACTGTAACCCTACAAACAGAAAGAGGTGAAAAAGGCTATGGGCAAACAATAAGCAGCCAGCTGCAGCTCTGAACCACAGACAGTAGAATGACAGCGAGCATGCTATGATTTCAGACTGCTCACAGCCATAAGTTCATTTAAAAACCAGTTCCAGTAAAGAATTTATCACAATATTTAAGAACTTGATAAATGGTGTTTTAAAACTGAACACTGGCAGTGCACAGGCAAATAAACCACCAGAACGTATCTGCAATGGTTAACATTATACTCTTTACTTGAAACTGGAAACTTTACAGACTAAATGTACAGCAAAAATCTATAACTTGATTCAATATACAAATTTGATTATGGTGTCAGTACAAAAAATTAAATCTTTAAGACTTCACACTGCTAGCTAAAAATAGGAGTTTGCTCGTTAACAGCCATTATGCGGTCTCATTTTTTGGACTCGTGTTGAAATTATAACAGACTCCCAACATATTTTCAAAACTGAAAATGCATTTTTCAGTGTGCAGTATATAGTTATTCTACATTCTTTTAGGACTGAATTAACTAGGTGCAGTGGTATTTGACAGTTTTGACCCCAGTGAGAGGTTGCGCATTTAAAGCCCCGCAGCAGGAACTTATATATTTGATAAAACCAATTACTGCAGATTCAGATCTGAAAGGCAAACAAGAAAATGCTGGAGAAACTCAAAAGATATGGCAGCATCTCCACTTCCAAAAAATGTGTTGCTGGACTCAACAGTATTTGTTTGGGGAAGCAATGGCCTGGAGATATTATTGCTTGGCCTTTTAATCTAGCCATGGCAGAAAGCCTCCTGCCTTTAGGGAAGGAAATCTGCCATCCTTACCTGCTCTGACCTGAAGTGACTCCAGACCCACAATAATGTGGTTGACTCTTAAATACCCTCTGGGCAATTAGGGATATACAATAAATTTTGGCCCAGCCAGAGTTAAACATCACATAATACCAGGGTATAGGCCAACAGGTTTACTTGGAAGTACTAGCTTTCCGAGCACTCCTCCTTCAGCAGGTAGCTGTACAGCAGAATCATAAGAATTTACAGGAAAAGATCAGTACCATGCAACTGAAACAACATATTGACACTGCAATCTTTTGCTATAGATTTTGTGTTTTATGATCTTGCTCCACAGCTACCTGAAGCAGCAGCTGTTCAAACTTCCAAACAGACCTGTTGGACTATAACCTAGTGTTGTGATTTTTAAACTTTGCCCACCCCAGTCCAACACTGGCACCTTCACATCATGGCCCAGCCAGAGTCGTAGATATTTCATCAGTGAATGAAAAAAATCTCAACAGAAGCTGTCAGGCTGGTTGGGTTTATCAGCACTGCTGTCTTTAATAATATATTCCTGGCAATCACCTACTGCAATACTGCAAAAAAGGATGTGCTTTTGAGGATGAGCTGTTAAACCAAGAGCCACCAACAAGTTCAGGCAAAATTTTAAAAATTTATGGAACTAAATAAAAAAAGAGAACTGCTTGCCTGTCCAAAATCCATTGTCATGACTTTAACTAAAAACATATAAACTGGCCATTTCCCCGAATGCTAAATGACCTCACTCACTTTTCACCGTCAACTTTCCGCACAAGTTTCGCCTCAGTCCCATTGAGCCCAATTTCCCAGCCTCCTGACACCTTCGGCAGGGTCGAAGTCTTCTGGATTTTCTTCTCCTCCTTGATTTCGTCAGTGAGGAATTCAGCGAATGCTTTGTCACCTACAGGGGCAATGCAAAAACCAGCCGGGTCAAATCACACATACAGCAACCCAAAGCTTCACAAGGTGAGGACCTGACCCTGAAGGTGGAGACACCTCCAACCTAGAGCCTCAGTCATAGAGGTCAAGAGCAGAGAAAAAGGCCCTTCAGCCCATCGACTCTGCACCCGTTAAATAAAATAAGCATCCAATTACTATAAAGCCGTGTTACAG
>NW_025206014.1:5526-11028 GCF_004010195.1 Chiloscyllium plagiosum | reverse complement strand
GTAAGAAGCAATATTTGTTGAATCATCATTTTTTAAAAAAAGTGATGCAGCAAATGCCACTTTCCTGAACTGAGCGATCATCTCCACATACCATGCGTTTTTTGGTGATTAATTCCCCACTCAGTGTGCAGAGGGGCAGACCTCAGTAATGGGCAGCGTTCATTAAGTCCCTCCACAAGTGTATGTGTTCCCAGCGATGCTGCTGGAATGTGCAGGGTACCGGCTTGTGCTGACTCTTTGTGAACAATAATCACTCTCCTTTTGGTAGATCAAACCTCCCTCTCATCATGTGGAGTTCCTCACAGAAAATGGTTACTGCCTTCCTCTTTTTTTCCATTCCATGATCCCCAGGATATTGGGAATCATACTGGCTCAGGAAGTCAGCACCACATGTAACCCTGAAATGGAAAGCAGTCCTTAAGTGGGTTGAACAGGCCATTATGGAGTGGACCACCTGAGATGAAGCACAGACTATTTCTCCCAGGTAGTGATTTCTCATCAATTGGTGAATGGGGGAGGGAGTGAGGTGAGGAATCTGGGGGAGGGCGTTAGGTCGAGACTTGCACTTATGGTGCCCATTGTTACATTCAACTGAGTGTCAGTACAACGTATGTGTGGTGACATCCATCAGACAAAATCCCCACAGATCAGTTATTAAAGTGGTTCTCGGATTGGCATTTGCTGCTGTTTCCCTCAGATGCAGTCTGCAGGACTGATCTCGATCGAAACCCACTCAAAAGCAGGTTGGGTGACCCTTGTATTTTGTGTAGATGACCCTCTGGCCATCTACACAAAAGTTCAATTTTATTTTGACACTAATGAGTGTGAAGGTGACATATGCTGCTTATGGCTTTAGAATGTTCACTGTGAGACACAGTGTGCTATAGGAGACAGTCAAATTGTGAATTTCTTCATCCTGGGTCTGGTGCAGGGTGCAAATATCTGGAATCTAGGAGGCAGGCCAGATGCTGTCAAGTTGCTTGTGCGGTGTGTTCTGGCAAGACATCCCAATATATCTGCTCCCTGGAGCAGGCTGAGACAGAAGATGAATTTGTAAGACATGTTTTCTGGTCAGTCATTGGTACGTAGTTTGGACAGCATTTGTATCTACACTAAGACCAGAGATAGGCTATTGGTTAGTTTTCACCTGCCCAGGGTGGGCTGCAAATGATTTCTTGTGAAAGAATGTTTGAATAACTGCCCTGACCCAGATTGTAAGGACTCTGGTTATGTTGAGGAGCAGGCCAGTGTGTCACTCAGTATTACATGCAACAGAGAATATTTGCCTCATTTTTGTACGATCACATTTAAGTATTCAACGGCTGTAAACCATTACATATTCACAGTAGCAAACAATTCAACAATCAAATAGATTTGGCTTTCTTATAAAATAAAATATAATTAACAAATTTAATTTCTCACTGAAATGTATGAGCTTTAGCTAATTGCAAATAAATTAAGAATGACAATAATTCAACATGCACTTAGAATATTAATCTTCGTTAATGATTTGTGTTATTAAATGGTAGTTTTTATGAAGCCAAAGCATGTCGATCCAATTTAAAATGAACATTGTTTTCTGAATATTAAAGTAAACTCAAGTTGCAGGCTCAGCTGCCCAAAAGGAAGGGCTGGGAGATGAGCTGTTACAAAATGTATACATGCATCAATTGGCAGTTCAGTGGATACTTGAATTTTGGTTGCTGTTTTGACAACAATTCAAAATTAACCAATTAGTTTAAGCTATGCCCGGGATACTAAAACCCAATCGTGTTTGAATTTATTGTTTTGATGGCCTCAGACCAGTGACAGGGAACGATGTTGGGGGTATAAAAAAGAGTGGACATTTTCAAAATTAGTTAGAGCAACTGCCACCGAACAACAGAGCAACTGCTGCAGAGTCGAAGAGCTAACTGCCTATCTAAAATCTTGCTCACAAAGAATTCAGAAATAAGTCTATCAAAAAGATACCTTTTGTTGTAAAACATATTCGGAGTAAAAAGAAATAGGGTAAAAACAAAGACTGCAGATGCTGGAAACCAGATTCTGGATTAGTGGTGCTTGAAGAGCACAGCATTTCAGGCAGCATCCGAAGAGCAGTAAAATCGACGTTTCTGGCAAAAGCCCTTCATCAGGAATACAGACAGAGAGCCTGAAGAGTGGAGACATAAGTGAGAGGAGGATCGGGGTGGGGAGAAAGTAGCATAGAGTACAATAGGTGAGTGGGGGAGGGAATGAAGGTGATAGGTCGGGGGGAGGGGGACGTCCACATTGATACTCTGGGTTTGAAGTGTTCCGAGGCAGAAGATGAGGCGTTCTTCCTCCAGGCGTCTGGTGGTGAGGGAGTGGCGGTGAAGGAGGCCCAGGACCTCCATGTGCTCGGCAGAGTGATAGGGAGAGTTGAAATGTTGGGCCACAGGGCGATGTGGTTGATTGGTGCGGGTGTCCCGGAGATGTTCCATAAAGCGCTATGCTAGGAGGCGTCCAGTCTCCCCAATGCAGATGAGACCGCATCGGGAGCAACGGATACAATAAATGATATTGGTGGATGTGCAGGTAAAACTTTGATGGATGTGTAAGGCTCCTTTTGGGCCTTGGATGGAGGTGAGGGAGGAAGTATGGGCGCAGGTTTTGCAATTCCTGCGGTGACAGGGGAAGGTGCCAGCTTGGGAGGGTGGGTTGAAGGGGAACGTGGACCTGACCAGGTAGTCACGGAGGGAACGGTCTTTGCGGAAGGTGGAAAGGATTGGGGAGGGAAATATATCTCTGGTGGTGGGGTTTGTTTGGAGGTGGCGGAAATGTCGGCGGATGATTTGGTTTATGCGAGGGTTGGTAGGGTGGAAGGTGAGCACCAGGGACGTTCTGTCCTTGTTACGGGCTGGAGAAGTGGGGTCTGAGGGCGGAGGTGCGGGTTGTGGACGACATGCGTTGGAGGGCATCTTTAACCACGTGGGAAGGGAAATTGCGGTCTCGAAAGAAGGAGGCCATCTGGTGTGTTCTGTGGTGGAACTGCTCCTCCTGGAAGCAGATACAGCAGAGGCGGAGGAATTGGGAATGTGTGTGAGAGAGAGAGAATGAGTGTGTGCGATAGAGAGAGAGAGATGCGTGTGCGAGAGAGAGAGAGAATGCGTGTGTGAGAGAGAAAGAGAACGCGTGTGTGTGAGAGGGAGAATGCGTGTGTGTGAGAGAGAGAATGCATGTGTGAGATAGAGAATGAGTGTGAGCGTGAGAGAGAGAATGGGTTTGTGAGAGAGAGAATACTGTGTGTGTGAGAAAGGATGCGTGTGCGTGATCCACCTATCCACTCCACCCTCCCCCTGGCCGATCACCTTCATCCCCTCCACCACTCACCTATTGTACTCTATGCTAATTTCTCCCCACACCCACCCTCCTGTCACTTATCTGTCCACCCTTCAGGCTCTCTGCCTGTATTCCTGATGAAGGACTTTTGCCCAAAACGTCGAGTTGACTGCTCCTCGGATGCTGCCTGAACTGCTGTACTCTTCCAGCACCACTAATCCAGAAAAAAGAAATAAGTCGAAAGTGTGGTGCTGGAAAAGCACAGCAGGTCAGGTAACATCCGAGAAGCAGCAAAATCAACATTTCGGGCAAAAGTCCTTCATCAGCACAATACTCTTGACTCTAATCTCCAGCATCTGCAGTGCTCACGTTCACTTATTGAAAAGGAATACGATGACGCAGTGAATTAATGGGTAAGAGATTGAATACAGCAGAGAAGGTTGAGGCAGGGTAGACATGTGATTAAGTTAATGTAATATTTATTGTGTTATTGGAACAGCATGTCAATAGGGTTCCGGTTAAGGGAAGCAATGTTCAGTTTCTTAATAGTTTTGTTCGGAATAACCTGCTATTTTTCTTTAAAAAGGGGGCAATTAGGTGTTCCCTTTTAGTCCCTAACACTTTGAACAGATGACAAGGTGAGGTGAGCGTTTCTGTGTGTTTAGCTTCATTTAGTAGTGGCTCGACCTCTGCATTTTAACAGATTGAAGGCTCCTCTGGAATTTGGACAAGTTTGAACAGAATTTGGATACCAAAGCTCCCAGCAGTTTAATCACTTGGTGATTACTGTCGTAAATCTTTAAATAAAATTTAGGTGAAATAATTTGTTTCATTTTGATTACATGTGGTCGGTTAAATTAAAAGAAAAGAGAAATGGCTCTTAACATTGCTAAAGAGGTTCTGAAGTTTGAAGATGCTTCCCAACTTTGCCAAGAAAGGTTAGAAAGACAGAGGAAGGATTTTTATGTTTGGTATTAGCAAACAGATTAGAATTGGTTTTAACCAGGGACAAAAGGAAATTGAAATGGACTTGGTCAAACACTGAGGTATATCAGAGAAACAGAAGTGCAGCAGAGTTAGAGAAACGTAAACTGTATATGAGCAAGACGGTATGAGAAGAAAACGTAAGGAAGACAAGGATATTAGCTGTGCAAGAAGATAGAGAGAAGAAAGAAGAGAGAGAGAAAAAAGGAGACTAAGAAAAGGGAGTAAAAGACTGAAAAGAGAGAGAGAAAAAAGTAGAGAAGTTAATTAGCTGACCAAAGAGAGAGATGAAGGAAAAGAGAAAGGGAGAGAGAGTGTGAACTTCAGCAGTTGTAAATTAGTCAGGAAAATCAAGTTCAGAGAATGGAAACGAAGTCAAGAGAGTTTATTCTGCTGGCGGGGTTCATAAACGCATTTCCAGAGAACTTACGTGATGAACAGAAATTGCGGTCCTTGAAGAAGGAGGCCATCTGGGTTGTGCGTTTTTGGAACTGGTCCTCCTGGGAGCAGATAGAGATGACCGAGAAATGTGCATTGATGCATGACGTGAAATTTAGTTTCGGACACGAATTTCATCCCTGTGAGGGATAGCAATTGGAAGCAGGCGAGATCCTTCACTATCAAACAAAAAGTCGAGCACACTTAGAATAGTTCTCCATTGGTGATAAAAAAAATTCCAAGAAAATGAAAGGCCTCAGGTGTTCCCACGGTGGTAAGATGGGACACGTAAAGTCACAGTGGTGGCCAGGGAAGAATGACATTGTGGGAAAAGATATGGGAAAAGTGGCTAATCCAATGGTATTAGGAAAAGTAGTGAAGGAGACCCTAAGAAAAGCCGAAGAGCTGCAGTAGAGTGCAGAGCCTTGGCAGGGGTGGGATATTGAGTTAGTTACTGATCTCTGTAAAGACTTTATCTCTGTGGGAAAAGTTTACTCAGGAAGATCATGAAGAGACTGGAAATAAGTTATTATTTCATGAGGTATGGGATCTGGTCAGACTCTGATAGTAAGAGACGAAAGTAATTTCACGCTTTCCGACATGTTACCCGAGAAGGTAATAATCTGTTGAATAGATAGGCAGAAAGTTAGCGTTGTAAATGTGTTGCTGGAAAAGCGCAGCAGGTCAGGCAGCATCCAGGGAACAGGAGAATCGACGTTTCGGGCATAAGCCCTTCTTCAGGAATGAGGAAAGTTTGTCCAGCAGGCTAAGATAAACATC
>NW_025206014.1:0-4936 GCF_004010195.1 Chiloscyllium plagiosum | reverse complement strand
TCTCCAGCATCTGCAGACCTCACTTTCTCCAGAAAGTTAGCGTTCCCTGTGTAAGATCAGGTTGGAGAGCAAAATCAAGACTGGGGCAGTAACTGTAGGAGTGATTGAGAGAATGTCAGTTTCAGGAATGCAATTTGTTCTTGGGAATTATTTAGCAGGATCCAAGGTGGGAGTGCCGCCCCTTGTAGTGGAGAAGCCAACGAAAGATCAGGGAACTAAGGAGTTACAAGAAGAATGCCATGGAAGTTTTCTAGACTGTGTCGTAGTCAGAAGCCACTGTCATAAGTTACAGCAAGAAGGAAAGATGAGAAGTTGAGGTTCAGTTAGCTGACACCCTGTATGATGTAATGGTACAGGAAAACCCTTAACAGGCAGTGGGTCAGACAGAAGTGTTTAGTCCAGAAAGGCTAAGTGACTTGCAACAGAAATGTGAGAAGATATATATTATGATGCCAGCTCAGAAAAGGAATCAGAACGTATTCCTGAGGGTTATTATCTTAAGGATAGAAGCCTAAAACAAAAGTGGAGACCCCAGCAGGTTAGTGCAGAGGAGAAATAGGCAGAGTGCACCAGGTTGTGTTGCCTGTAGCATATAGACAGAACGTGTTATGGGTAGAACATGAATTACCAGAAGGAGATCACCTAGGTGTCAGGAGCAGTCAGGCTAATGTACAAAACACTTCCATTGGCCTGGCATGCACAAGAATGTGGTTGAATATTGCCACACATGTTTTACATGCCTAATGGTAGGTATGCGACAGGCAGTAATAAAATCAGTAGCTTTGTTGCCAATTCCCGCATTTGAAGAATCTTTCACACGGGTTATGATTGGTTGTGGAGGTCCCCTCCCTAGAACTAAAAGTGGGAATCAGCACTTGCTAACCATAATGCATGCGCCCACGAGACTTTGGAGGCAATTCCATGATGGAGAATGAAGACAAAAAGGATGGTCAGGTGTTGGTAGCTTTCTTTTCCCGTTATGGGCTACCTGGAGAAATTAAATCAGGCCAAGGGTCCCACTGTACTGCTGAGACTTTTAAGGAAGTCTTGGATAGCATACAACACTTTAAACTACGTAAAAACAAGGACTGCAGATGCTGGAAACTAGATTCTAGATTAGAGTGGTGTTGGAAAAGCACAACAGTTCATGCAGCATCAGAGGAGCAGGAAAATCGACGTTTCGGGCAAAAGCCCTTCATCAGGTATCCAGATGAAGAGCTTTTGCCCGAAACGTCGATTTTCATGCTCCTCCGATGCTGCATGAACTGCTGTGCTTTTCCAGCACCACTCTAATCTTCAACACTTTAAATCAAGTCTGTACCATCCAAAATCCCAGAGAGCCTTGGAAAGGTGGCATTGACCCTGAAGACAATATGCATTCAGGATACACTGAATGATTGGGATCAAGGTATCGAACTTGTATGGATTGCCATGAGAGATACCCCAAATGAATGTCCTCAGTTTACTACCTTTGGTCAGACAGAAGATCCATGAATTTCTGACCTGCTGTAGCTGCATGCAAGGCTGGAGTTATCCGAAATGTAATCTCAGAATTGGGAATTTCAGTGACGGGTGCTATCAATTTCCTCGATTTAATGTGTGTTATTCTTATTTCCATAATCCACCATAGCTCTTGCCTCTGCCCATCTTCCTAAACTCTTCTGGTCTTCAATCCCCCTATTTCTTACAGGATCTTTCAATGCTAGTCTCTTTAACATTCCTGATTTTCTTGGCTCTGCCATTGGAATTAGTCCTTCAATGGTTGAAGCCCCCAAAACTTTGGAATTCTTGCCAAAAACCTGTTTGCTCCTCAGTCCTTCTTTTAAAATCATTACTGCACACTTATTTCCCAATTCCTTCCCATCTGGCCCCATTTTATTGCCTCAGATGGCGTGTGACCCCCGGTAGAGAATGCAGTGTGCTGACTGAGGTGGGGCGGGGGTTTAAACAGCTGGGTTTGCATAAGACAAAAGTGAACAGGGAACTTTTTATAGCCTGTGGTTGAAGTAATGATCAGGTTTCAGTGCTCTGCCCAACGAGTGAGGAAAACAAAAACATACACAAATATGTAAGGGTCTCGTAGCTGTGAAATGTGTGTCAGGACTCCAGAGCCACCAATTTTGTCTCAGACAGGGCAACCACAAAATTATGCTCCACAGCCCCACTGGAGGGTCATGGCACACAATTTGGAGATGACCAACTTCAAACCCATTTCATTGGCTGATCTTCTGGTCAAGATCAATTTGGATGTAACCGAGTTAAACCAAGGCATAAAAGCACAATTGTGCAGATGCTGGAAACCTGAAACAAACACAGAATGGTCAAGAAACTCAGCAGGTCTGGCAGCATCTGTGGAGGTAGAATCATAGAATACCTACAATGTGGAAACAGGCCATTTGGCCCAACAAGTCCACACTGACCTTCCAAAGAGTATCCCACCCAGACCCATTCCCATACCCTCCCTCTGACTAATGCACTTAGCCTGCACGTTCCAGAATACTATTTAGCTTGGCCAATGCACCTAATCTGCACATCTTTGGACTGTGGAAGGAAACCAGAGCACCTGGAGGAAACCTATGCAGACACTGGGAGAGTGTGCAAACTCCAGACAGACACTTGCCCGAGGCTGGAATTAAACCCAGGTCCCTGGCGCTGTGAGGCAGCAGTGCTAACCACTGAGCCACCATGCCACCCCCTTATGGAAGGAAGGCAGGCAAGTGGTGTTGAAGTTTACTGGATCAGCCACAATCAAGTCTGAAAATTATACCACTTTAGAATCCTTATTGTGGAAAAAGGACTCCTCTTTCTTCATGACACTAGACTTGAAATATTAACTCTGTTTTTCTCTGTCCACAGATGCTGCCAGACCTGCTGAGTTTCTTGACCATTCTGTGTTTGTTTCAGGTTTCCAGCATCAGCACAATTGTGCTTTTATGCCTTGGTTTAACTCGGTTACATCCAAATTGATCTTGACCAGAAGATCAGCCAATGAAATGGGTTTGAAGTTGGTCATTTCCAAATTGTGTGCCATGACCCTCCAGTGGGGCTGTGGAGCATAATTTTGTGGTTGCCCTGTCTGAGACAAAATTGGTGGCTCTGGAGTCCTGACACACATTTCACAGCTACGAGACCCTTACATATTTGTGTATGTTTTTGTTTTCCTCACTCGTTGGGCAGAGCACTGAAACCTGATCATTACTTCAACCACAGGCTATAAAAAGTTCCCTGTTCACTTTTGTCTTATGCAAACCCAGCTGTTTAAACCCCCGCCCCACCTCAGTCAGCACACTGCATTCTCTACCTGGGGTCACACGCCATCTGAGGCAATAAAATGGGGCCAGATGGGAAGGAATTGGGAAATAAGTGTGCAGTAATGATTTTAAAAGAAGGACTGAGGAGCAAACAGGTTTTTGGCAAGAATTCCAAAGTTTTGGGGGCTTCAACCATTGAAGGACTAATTCCAATGGCAGAGCCAAGAAAATCAGGAATGTTAAAGAGACTAGCATTGAAAGATCCTGTAAGAAATAGGGGGATTGAAGACCAGAAGAGTTTAGGAAGATGGGCAGAGGCAAGAGCTATGGTGGATTATGGAAATAAGAATAACACACATTAAATCGAGGAAATTGATAGCACCCGTCACTGAAATTCCCAATTCTGAGATTACATTTCGGATAACTCCAGCCTTGCATGCAGCTACAGCAGGTCAGAAATTCATGGATCTTCTGTCTGACCTTTTGGTGATCTGATGCAATGCACAAATGGAAAACAGTGAACCTGTCTTTTTTAAAAAAAAAAATCAGTTCAGAGCCAACTATACGTGAGACTGAGCTGTAATCATACAGAACAGTGCTCTCCCAGGAATCTCCTTTTCAGGTGCAGTGTAAAGCTGCATCTGCTGTGTCTTGAGATTCCCATTTAAAACATGCAGGCTTCCTGATGGACAATGCAGTTTTGTTTTGCCTGGAGCAGTTTACTGTCCAAAAAACAATGGACCGGAATACAGATCCTATCGTTTACAAAGAAATCTAGATGTCGGCTGAAATACTGAGGAGGCTAAAATGAAAGGGGTGCGTGTATTTTTCTCTGTAGTGCAGTGCTTTCCAATTGCAGCCTTTCCAAATGGCATTGAATAATCTGCTGGCTGGCAACCAGATTTGTACAACTTCAACCCCTCTGCTTCTCCATCGATCCATACAGAGGTGTGTGTGTGTGTGTTTCATAAGAAGTAAATCTGCAGAGGTTTAGAAACTTGCATCCAAAATCACAGCAAGATCTAACCAGCAGCATATGACCTTAATGTTCCATGTCGTGCTGTATGCATGCTTATTTTCAAGCTGTTTACCGTGCCAGGCACAGCCTTGGCATTTCCGTTCCTTGTGTGCGAGACCGGCACTTGCCAAACAGGTGGGTGTTCTGACACTGTTTACGTGCACCATACAGAAGGCAAACCCAGCTCTTTACGGGACACCATTGTGAGATTTGATGAGTTATTTATTGTTTCAAACAAATCAAGTTGTCAGCAACTGACAGATTTAGGCTTTATAATTGTCCTTTGCATATTTAAACGGTTCAGGAATTTATTCCCTTTGAAGATAACTGCCCTTTTTTTTAAAATTGTTTTAAGTGCCTCTCATGGAAAGACATATTTTACATAAGTTCCCTTGGAGCATAGGGCAGTCGGTCTGTCTGGGCCTGTTAGGCCAAGAGTCGACTGCAAGATGAGCCAAACCTGTGATTAAGATAAGACATCTGTTCCTTTTGTTCGACACAATTGAAAATATTACTAGAGTTTATCGATATCTATCAAAGTGATTTGCGTGACATGTTACATGGAGCTGCTACCAAATCTGAATCACAACACTTGGGGACTAGTTTGGGAAGATCTAAAATGAGGAACAATGGCTTGATGTCTTCCGTTCTTTTCAAACTCTTAACT
>NW_025206013.1:10215-11026 GCF_004010195.1 Chiloscyllium plagiosum | reverse complement strand
TGGAACCGAAGTCCCAACCTGATTCACGAAGACTATCATCATCCTCGTAAGTGAGAAAGCACATGGAACATGCCCTTAAAGACTATCGCCTCATGGTTCTGACCTCAATAAACATGAATTCATTCGAAAGGCTGGTTATCACCTCCAGTCTCCCAGCCTGCCCTGCTGCACTTTAATTTGCCTACTGATGTAACAGGTTCACAACAGATGCCATATCCGAGCCTGCACGCATCCCTGGAACATTTGGACAACAAGGACACCTACACCAGACTCCTGCTCATTGACTAAAGCTCCACCTTCAAAATCATTATCCCTTACAGAGTAATCACAAAACTCCACTACCTTGGTCTCGGTGCGACCCTCTGCTACTGGACCCTCAGGTTTCTGACTGACAGAGCACAATCAGTGAAGATAAGTAAAAGCACCTCCTCCACAATAACACTCAACACTGGAGCTCCTGAAGGATATGTCCTCAACACCCGATAATACTCCCTCTACACCCACGGCTGTGCCCTTAACCTTTACTGTACTCCCCGTACACCCACGACTGTTTCCTCTGCCCTCCACTGTACTCCCTGTACACACATGACTGTGCGCTCAGTCCCCTACTGTACTCCCTGTACACCCACAGCTGTGCCCTCAGCCCCCTACAGTACTCACTCTATGCCCACGGTTGTGTCGTCAGCCCGCACTGTACTCCCTGTACACCAACAGCTGCGTCTTCAGCCCCCTATTGTACTTCGTTTACACACATGGTGTTTTTCCCTCAGCCCCCTACTATACTCCCTATACACCCACAGTTGTGTCCTCC
>NW_025206013.1:8757-10131 GCF_004010195.1 Chiloscyllium plagiosum | reverse complement strand
CTCCTCACATAGGTCTGACGGTCGGGAAGGTTCAACAACGCCTCTGCTTTCTCACATGACTCAGGATATTTAGCATGCACTACTCCTACAGATGCATTATTGTGAGCGGATTGTCTGGGTGTGTAACGGTCTGGTATGGCAACACTCTTCCCAGGACCATCAGAAACTACAGAAGATTGTGCTCACAGCCCAGACTATGACGGACTCCAATCACCCAACTATTGACTCTATTTACACGGCTCGTTGTCATGTACATAGACTTCAGGAAGGCATTTCATAAGTTTTCCCATGGTCGGCTGATGGAGAAAGTGAAGTCACATCGTGTCCAGGGTATGCTCGCTATGTGGATAAAGAACTGGCTGGGCAACAAGGAACAGAGAGTAATAGGGGAAGGGAGTTTCTCAAAATGGAGAACTGTGACCAGTGGTGTTCCAATTAAGATGTTTCAGGAAAGATACATGAATGGGCAGGGAGCAAAGGGATACAGACCCTTAGAAAATAGTAGACAGGTTTAGATAGAGGAAATGGATAGGCGCAGTCTTGCACCACCGAATGGCCTGTTCCTGTACTGGAATGTTCTTAGTTCTAACATTACCAAAGACACATCACATGCCTGTAAAGATCTCCCACAATTTCTTCCATCAGGCTAAAAGACACAGAAGCTTGAAAACACAGAGCAACAAGTTCAGGAACAGCTTCTTCCTAGCTGTTATTAGACTGATGAATGGACTCTCTAATCTCAGATAATGGTGATTTTGGTCATGTTGATCTCGCCTAGCGCACGCCCTGTGCAGAGTAACCTATATGCCTCTCAGATATGTTTTACAACCGTCGTTCTGCACATCGTTACTTACTATGGTCTGCCTGGACTTCTTGGTACAGGTCAAAATAAATCCTCACCTCTGTCCTCCAGCTCCCTCCAGTGCTCATGCCCAGCTCTCTCCGATCTCCCAGTTCTCCGTGACCCCATCCCCAGCTCCCCGTGACCGTTGTCTCTCACTGTTTCTCTCACATTGTCTGTTACCCTGTGTTTTCCTTTTCCCTGTCTTCTGCTTCTTTCCCTGAACCTTTTTTCTTCCCTGCTCCCTGCCCATGTGACTGTTTATTGCCTTGTTTTGTTTCCTTTCTCTCTTTGAATTACTGAGGAGAAAGTGAGGTCTGCAGATGCTGGAGATCAAAGTTGAAACTTTATTGCTGGAACAGCACAGCAGGTCAGGCAGCATCCAGGAAACAGGAGATTCGACGTTTCGGGCACAGGCCAAAGAAGGGCCTGTTTCGGGCTTCTTCTTCCTGAAGAAGGGCCTGTGCCCGAAACGTCGAATCTCCTGTACCCTGGATGCTGCCTGACCTGCTGTGCTGTTCCAGCAATAAAGT
>NW_025206013.1:0-7882 GCF_004010195.1 Chiloscyllium plagiosum | reverse complement strand
TATCTTTTTGTAGGCTAGATGATCCTGCTCTGTTGTCCGTTTACAATGCTGTAACCATCTCTCCCCAAATCCATCCACCCCCCCCCCCCACCACCCCCAAAAGAATCAGAATCAGGATGTTGTTACTGTGCTGTTCTCTCCTCCACGGGAACAAACGCTAGCGAACACACTGTCATTGGGCACAGTCGCCCTGAACATAGACAGGAAGTGTGGACTTCTCTGAGTGTTCCTCTCACTGCTGTAATAAGGCTACTTTGGAACTTCAATCGGGAATATGCTTCAGTAATTAATTTATACAAATTGACAAACTTCTAATTGCAGTTTTATTTGCTGTAAAACAGTACCTTTTTACACACATTTTGGCCTCAGTCCAAAACCAAAAGTGATAAGTACAATGAACTTATTCATTAAGACTTATGAATTAATGAGTCAGGTTCGAATGAACATGATATTGGCTGCGAGATAGGACAGAATGGGGATAGTGGCTGCGAAGACTGCATGGGGAGTACAATGATACTCTCCAGTCATCATCCCTCTTTCTGACAGAATTAAATCTAATGCACAAGGAAACAGCCAACATTTGGGAGATGTAATCCTGAATGACAATGTGATCTGAACAGGATAATTTTAAATGTGATAAAATGAGCAATATTTTATATACACAACATTTAATCTTTGGGTATATAGATTGAGTAGGGTCATTGGACCTGAAACATTAACTATGATTTCTCTTCACAGATACTGCCAGACCTACTGAGCTTGCCCTCTAATTTTTTTTTATTTGAGATTGATCATATTGTTCATATCTGGTAGGATACTTGCAAATAAAAGCAGACACTAATAACAAAATGTGAAGAGCTCTGGGGACAGTACAGCAGACTAAAGTAGAGATATAGTCGTTCCAAGCTGGAAGAGACAATGGGCTAAATTTCACCCACTTTCGCTGTAAATAATTCTATGATATGTAATCAAAGCCTTTGGACAGGGGGTAGACAAGCTCGTTCAATGAAGGATACAGAGTGTTCCATCATCAATAATCTATTCCTATTATCTCATGAAATTTCAGCTGGCTCTGAAATGTTTTTTCAAACAAAGTGGAGTTCCTGAAATTTAAGAATATTCAGAAAAATATTCATTTTTCCTTTTAATCTTAAAGAAGAAACAGATTTCGCCAGTAACACAGGTGTCCCAGACACACCAATTAGAATAGGAACAGAAAAGGACTACATTGTCCATATATAACCAAATTCAGCATGTAACCCTGTCAAGAAACATGAAATATAGTGATACAGAAACATGAAATACAAACAGAAACGCAACAGATGAGGAAGTTACTGCAGAGAGAAACAGAGTTAATATCTCGAAAATGATGTGACACTGTTCTGAAAAAGTCATGTTGGAATCAAATGTTAATTCTGTGTATCTCTCCTCAGAGGATGCCAGATCTGCTGAGTTTCCCTCATTTGATTTCTTTTTCTTTCTGAACCGTGACAAATTAACTGATCTGAACGATATAAGCAAAGCTGCTATCTCAGTTGAATCTCGACTAATTTGTTATGAACATTAAGTGAGAAATTACAAAGTTCCTATGTTTCACAGGGCTCTAAATATCGATGACGTATTACATTGTGAGACAAAACCACTGTGAGACACTGTCCTTTGCATAGGTACATCTTGGATATTCTGTGAAGTGGTCACTCAGTCTACCTTGAGTTTCCCCAATGTAGGGCTGACCACAATGTGAGCAGCGAATGTAGTAGACCGGATTGTGGGAAATGTTTGTAGGATGCTGCTTCACCTGGAAGGTATGTTTGGCCCATGGATAGTGGGGAGGGAGGAGGTAAATGGGAAATGTAACACCTCCGGCAGGGGAAAGTGAAGTGGACCTGTAGTGGGGGGTGGGGAGGTAGGGGGGAGGTGTTGGGAGTGAATAAAGAGCGGACCAGTGTGTCCTGGAGGAAATAGTCCTCCATAAGGCGGAAAAAGGAGAGGAAGCAAACATGCGTCTAATGGTGGCATCTCGCTGGAGGTGGGAGAAATGTGGACTGATGATCCTCTGCCTGTGAATGCCGGTGGGATGGTAGGTAAGGACAAGGGGAACTCTAACGTTGTTGCAGAAGGTAAGAAAGAGGCTGAGGATAGAAGTGCAGGATGTGGGTCAGAACTGGTTGAGTGCCCTGTCGATAACAGAGCTGGGGAATTCTCGGGTGAGGAAGAAGGTAGACATTTCAGAGGCCACATATTTGTAGTTGACATCCTCAGAAGCAATGTGGTGGAGACGGAGGAACTGAGAGAATGGAATGGACTCTTTGAAAGAAACAGGGTGCGAGGATGCATATTCCAGGTAGCTGTGGGAGTTGGTGGGTTAGTACTGGATATCAGTGACCGGTCTATCCCCAGAAATAGAAGGAGAGATGTCGAGGAAAGGAAGGGAGGAGTCAGAGGTAGACCAGGTGAAAGTGAGGGAGGGGTGCAAATTGGAAATGACGAACTTTTCCAATTCTGGTCAAGAGAGAGGAGCAGCAGCGATGATATAATCTACGTATTGGAGAAAGAGTTGTGGATGGGGGCTGGAACAGAACTGGAACAAGGAATAATCTACGTATCCCATGAAGGAACAGATATAACCAGGGCCCACGTATGTATCCATGCACCTCCTCTGTAATGCAGAGCAGGCTGAAGTAATGGGTCTACCCATGCAGTTCTGTTTGTGGATTTTCAGGAGGAGATAAAAGCGAACTCTGTTATCAGAGGGCCATCAGCTTTGGGACTGTTAGGTGGGGGTGAGTGTGTGCGTGTTTGCGGCTTGGCAAGTGGGTGGGAATCTCCAGATGAAATGTGGTCAGATTTAGTTAATAAAGTAACCTGATGTGCCACGGTAGGGTTATGGACAAGCAGGTGGTTTGTGGAGGTATCTGAGAGGTGAAATGTAGAGGTGAGTCCACCAGACTACAGCAGCACCACCCTTATCGGCACAGGCTGAATAACACAGTCAGGGTGGGATCGAAGCATACAGCGTACAGTCTGTTCAGAGGGTGATAGGTTGGATAGGGTGAGGGGGATAAAGAGAATTTAAGACAACCAAACTCCCATAGAGCGTCCTCAATGAAAAGATTGAGTTCAAGTAAACGCCAGAGGAATGAGTCCAGGTGGAGGGAGACTGATGGAGCTGGGCGAAGGGTCAATGGGCTGGGGAGTGTACTCTTGCACAAACAAATGGACACCGAGGAGAAGACGGTGGAAGAGGAGTTTAACATGATGTCGTGCCTGAAATGTATTAAAATGGGGGCACAGAGGGATAAAGCGGAGACCTTTCCTGAGTACAGAACATTCAGCATGAGAGCGTGGAATGTTAGGAGGGATGGTGAATACACGACAGGAGGTGGGCTTGGTGGAGGGGATGGACTCAGATTGCAGCGGATGGGTGAGGTGGCAGGTCCCAGTGGCCCATAGGCATCTCTAAGTTATTCCATCTTGTGGGCCTTGTATATCTGGCGAGCATGGCGAATGAGCTGGAGGATGAAATAGAATTGGGGAATAGTGCAGCCTTGAGCCAATGTGATGTGATACTGTTGAACAGAGAAAATGTTGATCTCAGTGTCAACGACACTGCACGACCAATCAAAAAGTAAATGATTGAAAATAATCGGAATCATTATCTTATTGTAATGCTCTGATTTCATTGGGGTGACACTCAACCAGCAAGGTCTTACTTTTCTGAGATTTTAGAACAAACTGTGAAAACAGAACGTATCTTGATGTTATTAATCAGACAAATCCATCCATGGTTTTGGAAGGCACTAGCAAGGGCAGAATTTATTTGTCCTTCCCAATGGCTCTAGGGAAGGTGTCATTACTCATTGAGGAAATTACCGACATAGAATTTCCTCCAATTCCCGTTGACTGCAGTTTCCTGAGTGTCAATGATGCTACATGAGTCAAATACTACTTTGATGGCAAGGGAAGTTACTCTGATCTCACCTCAACTGACATTGGAAAATCAGTTTAAATTCTAAAGAGAAAAAGGGTAGAACACGGCATTGTTGAATAATGTGGTCGCTGTCCTCGCAACGTTTAAGGACAAACAGATGCATGGACTTCAGATTCTGAGGAGAGGTGTTTCCTATTTCTGATGAGGCTGTTTGGTTAAGCGCTGTGACAGAGAGACAGAAAAAAGTTCCACTCTCTATGGGAAAAAAAACACCCTATTCAAGGTGCATTGGACAATGACAGACATACACTATTGTCTCTTCCTATTGGGCATTGATCATCTCAATCTCATCATTCACTGATGACCAAAAGCAGCACAGAAGCCAGCAGCTCCCATCACCCCAGTGGAAAGCAAAAAGGGTAAGGGATGGCCAGTGGAAGTGGGAGAAACTAGGGAACTGTCGTAACTCACAGTGGGAGTGGCAGAAGAAGGGTGTGAAGAGAATATCATCAGTGGAATAGAATGTGGCAGCAGAAGGGGTAGTGCAAGGGAGGTAGTAGTGTAAGTAAAGAGTAGAAAGGGGAGGAAGAATGGCTAATGAAGTTTTAGTGACTGGGAAAAGCTTGTTTTTGGAAAAGTGAGGTTGGGTGAAAACCACCACTGTTCACGAAAATTGGGAACTGATTCGATTGAAAATTAAGATTTGATGTACTTCTTTTTCTATCACTTGATTCTTTATCAGATTGTACATTCATTCTGTAGTTTGTATCTCAACGTGTGACGTGTTTTTCTTTCTCCCCGGGTGTTGTGTCTCAACATTTTTGAATTTTTTACCCTTATGTATTTGCTTCCAAATCAAGGTAGACATGAGAATATGATTTGATCTCCTGCAGTTTGTCCATAACATAGAATTTAATTGAATATTTATCCTCAGCATATTAGCTGATTCAAGCAATGAGTCTGTGTCCATCATGCAGATGAAAAATTTCTTCAGTTCTGACTATTGTTACAAAAGATAGTGCCACATAAAAGGTTAATGTTCCAGTGCAAGATGCCAAACCGTAGTTCATCCTAAATTAGTTACAAGTTTTTTGAGTAAGACATGCTGAGTGACAGAGTGTAAAAGGTGAATTTAACTTTGTGTCGAAAATGGTATTTGCAGCTCCCTCAGATTAGGTGTTAACTACATCACTCTGTAAATTCCCCAAAATAAGAACAACAAGAGACTAGAATTCTTAAGTATTCTTCTGTGAATAACATCTGGAGAACAGGAAGGAAATCAAGGTTTGTTTGCGATATTCATTAATGATGATGGTGAGAATGTGGAAGATGGATGGCAGTGGAATGATAACTAATGTTGGGGATGATACAAAGATTAGCTGGGTGCTTCACAGTGAGGAGGAAAGGGTTAGGCTACAGGGCGATATAATCAGATGATTTCTATTTCCAGATTAAAGGCTGATGAAGGTTAACACTGATAAATGTCAGATGATTCACATCTGGATTAACAAGACGAGTACTCAAACTTTGAAGTGCGAGGGCTAAACTTGCTCCTTTTTTCATTGCAGCAGGGAATGTTGAGGAGGGAACATGGTACAGATATACAAGAGCATAAGGGGTATGGAGAGGACGAACAGACAGCAGCTGTTTACTTTACTCGAAGGGTCAAAAACAAAGGGCAACATACTTAAAGTGAAGGGCAAGGGATTGAGAGAGGATTTGTGGAGTCTGTTTTGAACTGAGAGGGTGACACAGATATAGAACATAAAGTTCCTATGTGTGGAAACAGGCCCTTCGGGTGTGGAAACAGGCCCTTCGGCCCAACAAATCCACACTGACCCTCCAAAGAGTAACCCACCCATATACATTTCTCCTATGTTTACCCCGACTAATGCACCTAACCTACACATCCCTGAACACTTTGGATTGTGGGAGGAAACCGGAGTACCTAGAGGAAACCCATTCGGACAATGTGAAAAATCCATACAGTCAGTCTCCCAAGGCTAGAATCAAACTTCGGTCCCCAGCACTCTAAGGCAGGAGTGCTAACCACTAAGCCACCATTCTGCCCCTGGTAACATGTGTCTGGAATGCATTTCCGAGGCGGGTGATTGATCAGGTAATCTCACAAACTTTTCAAAAAGCCTTTGGATATGCACTTGGTGGTGCAGGCTCGCATTTTCATTCAATTATTCTATGTGTTGGCAGCCACGAACACTCAGATATATTCTGAGGCAATAGCTAATGGCTGTTCCTAGTTTGTTCCATTGACTGTGCACAGTATGTGAGCCTCCAGTGAAGTGCTGGTGTTATCTCCCACTTTCTATTTAAATGTTTCGGTTTCCTTGAGTTGGTAATGTAATTTTCTGTGTCGGTGATGTCATTTCTGGCCCTTTTCCTCAGAGGATGGTAGATGGAGTCAAAATTGATGTGTTTGTTGATGGAGTTCCGGTTGGAATGCCATGTGTCTAGGAATTCTTGTGCTTGTCTCTGTTTGGCCTGTCCTAGAATGGATATGCAGACCGAGTCAAAGTGGCGTACTTCCTCATCAGCACGTAAGAAATTAATGTTGGGATCATGTCTTTTGTAGCTAGTGGATGTTCATATATCCTGGCGACTAGTTTTCTGCTTGAGTAGAAAAAGAATACTCTATTAGTTGACACTACAGCATCAAGGAATTCTAATTTCAAGGTTGCCAGCAAAAGAGCTAGGAGTGAAATAAGGAAAAACGTCTTTATTTACGAATTGGAATTGACTGGCTGGGAAAGTTGTGGATTAAGATTTAAAAGAGAACTGGATATATATTTGGAAATTATGAATTTAACGGGAAACATAGAGAGGGCTTGCAAATGGGGGATGCTTGGGAGACATTTTGGTGGCTGATACATACATAATAGCCAATTGCCTCCTCCTGTACTTTAAAGTTTTGTACTCTATCATGTGCCAGCTGTGAATAAAAGTCAGTATCCAATTATTTCACTGTGTAAATGGTCGCAAATATCTGAGTATTTGGTGCAGCATAAGCATTTAAAACGCAAGTATTGCAAGGTCAGCTTCATTATGAAATCTAATTATTACTCAGAACATGAATACTTTACGTGTTGTATTCCAATTACTAAAACAAATATATCATTGCTTTGTCACAAAACTCTTCGTAAAGCTCTGACTTTTCACTGATACGATATTATGTTCGTTGCTTTTTTTCACTCTCCACATTTAATATTAAACATCATTCATTCTAAAAATTGGAAGTTTTCAAATTATTATTCACTAAAATTTGATAACAAAAATAATTTATTTAGTTTAATATCCTCAGTCCATGTTGGATTATTGCCATTTTTAAATTGCTGGCAAATAGCTGAAGATCGTACATTTCAGTGAGAAATTAAACTGATTGATATATATCAATGTATAAGAACGCTAAGTTTATTTGTATGTTCAGTCGTTTGCTCACTCTGAACATGTAATCATTCAGAAACCAACCACTTTAAAATTATTGGAGTGGCAAAACATTGCTTTGAATCCTGATATTGAATATCTAATTCTGATAACCACAAGAGTTATGTTCTTCCTTCGATAAAATAAAATGTACATGCTTTATTTCTGTGTTAAAAAATCTTGACAGGAGTTTATATTTTAGTACCATAAATATAGAATCAACAGAATTGATTTAAGAGATTATAGTTCAGTTAAATGATTATCGTTCACATCTTATTTTTGCCCAATTCATGAAATATAGCAAACATCCGATTAGTGTTCTGGTCAGTAAACTCAGCACCTTGCAATGTGCTAAACTGAAAATTGCTTCAAATAGATCTGAAATCATTTACAGTGCTATTGGAACTTACCTGTGATGCAGAGAGACTCAGTGGCCTGTTGCAAAATCTGCATGGAGCTTCTAAACTGGTTCAGGGCAGACAGTCAAACATTACTTCACAGCAAATAATTTGG
>NW_025206012.1:7923-11025 GCF_004010195.1 Chiloscyllium plagiosum | reverse complement strand
CCACAAGAAGCATGAATCTGAGCAATGTGCGCTCGATGCTTCAACATTGACAGGAAAAAGACAGATTTTTAGTTATCAATATCTTAAATGGTATTTCATCTTGTGCCTAAGACGAAATTGAAAATTCTGTGATATGGACGAGTTCTTTCAGAAGTTCATTCTAAATTTCAGCAATAAAGTGGCAACTTCCAGAAAGTTTTGGCAGAAAAGAAAAACACTTGATTGGAAACAGGAGAGTGAGTGGGGTTATGACAACTTGAAAGTTATGCCGACAATTGCATTTAGTTTTAGCAATAACCCAAATTTTGTGAAGCCTTGCAAACTGACTGCGGATGCCAGAAAAATTGATATGGTGTCATTTTAGTGCAAGAATATGAGGTGGGGGTTGAGCTTGTGAACATGGACGCAAAACTCAGCCATTCTGCACTTTGAATTTGCTCTGCCATTCAATAGGTTATTGGCTGATTTGATTTGAACATGAAGTGTACGTTCCAGCATGTTTTTGATGATCTTCATCCCAGTGATAATCAATAATATATCTACTTACAGGTTAAAAAAAACTTAAGAATTCTACATTACATTTTTTTTGAGGCACGGAATTTCCAAACTTGCATTCCTTTCAGAGAAATCAGTTCTCACCATCACTGTCTAAATGAACCACACCTTATTTTGCAACTCTTTCTCTGATGTTCGGGTCAGGGTAGAGTAGGGCTACTCTGTTATTTTTCCAAAAAAAGGCTGTTTTTCAATAATTTTGCAGCGTGGAAAGAGACACCGAGGCTTGTGGTGTCTCTGTACAGGTTCGAAATGTGCACATTCAAATTTCTTAAGGTCTCATGGCCTAAATGACTTTTGACAGACTTACTCATATTGACGTCAATCCTTTCATGCTTTCTTTGCTTTAGGAAAACCTGTGTGTAAAATGAAATGAAGTTTCTGGGAGTTTAATAATGCAGCTGTATAATATAAAAGCCATTCATTTTGCTGGAAAGAACAATATTTTAATGGACATTTTGGCAAAAGCTAATGTGAATTAAACCAATGTGTTAAAACGTCCTGATTGAAGCAGCTTTAAGTGTAATATCACTGCTCTGGCAATCAATGTATTTCATTTCATTCACTTTGGCGAGCCATAAAAATTATGTCGAAAAGTTCTTTCGAATACTATGTCAAACTACCTCTTAAGAATCCCTTTCCATTGTTCAACAGATGCATTAGATCACTAGAGAAATAGAAGGGTAAGATTAGAAAGTTACAACTGAGCGCTGACATGACACTGTTGTACAATCTCTCACGCTGGGCTAGTTGGCCTGGTTGCAATTCTGTTTCTCCACAGCCCTCTCCTTGCACACGTTGATTTAAACGACGGAAACGTGATGCTTTGTAGCTACCTGACAGAATAACTTACTCTCCGCATCGAATTAAAGGTAAGCCAAAATAATTGGGTCTCTAGTGTTTCTCTCAGAGATTAGTGCCTCTGGAAGCTGGGAGTCATTGTCCCTGATTCTCTCTGGATCACAGAGCTCACTTTAAATGCTGCACAGTGACTTGTTTGTTAGGAATAGTGTGTTTAATGAGATCTGCTCACTCCATCACCAGAGGATTGGCTTATATATAAGTCAAGTGCCTTTCAATGCTTTGCCTCATTTTGAATGCTTCCGCTTTCACCTGAAAATGGGATCACAGGCACTTCCAATGGAAATTCTCTTTCCCATTCTTGCAATCGTTGGAATTCCTGGTAAGTGGTTAAACGTTATGTGACATTTTTATTGCTGGTTCTGCGTTGAATTTCGTTGCAGCAATTTGCAGCTGTACCCCACGATTTCATCTGCATATTTGCTGCGTTTACCTGCTCTTCATTAACATCAGTTTCAATTTGAATGCAGTTTGTCCTAACCCACCCGCTGGTTTGGAAACACCTGTGTTTAGTCTGAACAAAGAGGATTGCAATGAAATGAAATAGATTTAGCTACAGTAAACTGGATGGATAGATTCACAAATGCTTGCAATGACAGACATTTGAGGGACTAATTCATGACTCTTGCCAAAATAAAATATATCCCAGTAAGGAGGAAAGATTCCACAAGTGCGATAAACACGACATGTTAAACAAAGGAAGGTCAGAGCATATTGAGTTGAAAGATAAAGCACACACAGATGCAGCAATCAGGCCTGCAAACTGAGGTAAATTCACAAGTCAGCAAAGGAGGACTGAAAAGAGAGAGAAAATAAACTGAGAGCCAGCTACCAAGGAATATAAACACTGACTGTAAGAGCTTTTTTAAATATGTAAAAAGGAAGAGAGTGATCAGAGTGAAACTGACTTGGGGAGATAATCACAAAGTACAAGGAACTGGCAGAGAGCTTATACAGATATTTTGCATCACACTTTACAGTGGATGATACTTCGAACATGTAATTGATTCGAAAGAATATAGTGGAGAAACTGATGCCCACATCAATCACTAAAGAAGGATGATGAGACAACCTAATGATGTTAAAGACAAATAAGTTCCATAGCCCTGATGGCTTGCAGCCTCGGATGTAAAAAAGGTATGTATATAAATAATGGATGCATGAGATGAGATTCCTGCAGTGTGGAAAGAGGCTCTTTGACCCAACACGTCCACGCTGACCCTCCAAAGAGTAACTCATCCCCTTAAGTTTACCACTGACTAATGCACCTAACACTATGGGCAATTGAGCATGGCCAATTCACTTGACCTTCATATCATTGGATTGAAAGAGGAGACCTGCATAGACACGGGGGGAATTTGCAAACGCCAGTCATGCAGTCACCTGAAGTTGGATTTGAAACCAGGTCCCTGGCGCTGTGAGGTTGCAGTGCTAGCCTATGAGTCACCATGCCGCATTGTGTGTAATTCCCCAAAATCCTTGGAATTGGAATAGCACCAGAATTAGCGGTTTCATGCCAGCTGTATTCAAAAAGGCGGGGGGAGGTGTGAGCAAAGAATAACTATATCTATCGTTGAAAAAGTATTGGAATCAACTACTAAAGATGGGATAGCACTATATTTGAAAAATATTAATCTCATCCAGCAGACAGGACAGCTTTATGAAAGTGAAATTTTGTTTGACAAA
>NW_025206012.1:0-6655 GCF_004010195.1 Chiloscyllium plagiosum | reverse complement strand
TTTGGGACTCCACTAAATGGATTTTAAAAGAACGAGAGGTGATCTCGTTTAGACATATCAGATTCTTCAGGGGCTTGTCGGGGTAAATGCTGTGAAGGTGTTTCCACTGATGGGAGAGTGCTTTAACTGTTCCTGCTTCCACCTGAAAATGGGATCAATAGTACTTTCTGATGGAAATTGTCAATCTCATCCTTGTGATCCTTGAAATTCCTGTTAACTGGTGACGAGCTGTTGTGGCATTCTTCTTGTCTGTTCTATTTTGCGAGAGACAAAAGGGCATAGTCTCAGAAGAAAGGAGTGTCACTTTCAGACTGAGGTGAGGAGGAACGTTTTCTCTCCAGGGGTTGTGAGCACTGAGGGAGCTATGTAGGGAGAGTCCTTATGTATATTTAATGCTGAAGTCGACAGTTTATTGATGACAGTGGTAGACATTTTAAAAAGGCAACTTTTTTGACGGCCATTAACCAGAGAAAAGGAATGCTGGAACACATGGATTAGGAGTAGGAATAGACCAATTGGTCGTTTGAACACCTTCTGACTTTCGGGAGGATACTGGCTGATCTGAATGAGCTGCATCCTCCTGCCTGCATTCCATGGGGGTCGCCTCACTGGTGTATGCAAAATTTATCCAACTCAGTCTCATAGGCACAGCCCTCACGACCTTTAGAGGAAGAGGATTTCACATCATCACCATTCTCTGAGAGAATACAAACCTCCTTATCTCTGTTTGAGAAGAGAAACTGCTCATCCTTAAACCGTGTCCCCTTCTTTATATCCTTCCTCTCAAGAAGACGCTAGCTCCTGGTATTTTAATTTTTGCATTCCCATCAAGGTTTTAGATGTTTCAGTGAGATCACGACATTCTTAAGGACTCAAACTCATATCGGCATAACCTTTCTTCGCAAAACTAGACTTAAATCCTTGGAATGACACAAATGAATCCTCTCTGAGCTGCTTCAAAAGCAATAAGATGTGTTTTCTTAAAACGGGAGGTTAAGTGGTGCAAAGCGTGAACCACTTTTCTATTATTCCTGAAATCGTCTTGCAGTTACTCTAACCTTATCCCTAACCTTAAACCAATTACGCCCAGGACAGAGACCATGGATTACAAATGAAATGTCATTGGTCTTCACAGTTGTACAAGTCTATAATTACATACAGCATCCCACAGTCTTGACTGTCAATCGCTGATAGTGTGCCTCCTGCTGGGCGTTTTGACACATTTCACGATTGGATTTTCTTTATAGCGAACCTGATGACAGTACTGATTCTTTCCCAAGGGAAGTGCGGCCTTTCCGAAGGAGTCACTCGTTACATGACTGCCATGGCAACGGGAGATCTGATGGTCTTTGTCTTCAACGTGATCGTGAGCCAGATCATCATGTATCATTTCCCGGGCACGCTGCTGAACTACACCCTCGCCTGCCAACTCACTGTCTTCCTGCAAGGGTTCAGCATCCAACTCTCCATCTGGTTTACCATCGCCTTCACCTTTGATCGCTTTGTAGCAATTTGCTGCAATAAATTAAAGGCGTATTATTGCACAAAAAGAACAGCCAATATCGTTCTTATCATCATGAGCGCTTTTAACATCATGGTCAACATCCCCTTGCCTTTTCGCTATGAGCCCACTCACGTTCTGAACAATGTACAGTGGGGCTGCCGCACCGTCACTGGTTTCCTCAGCTGAAGAGCAGGAAGACCTCCATCATTCTGCTCTTTACCATCTCCGGCTGCTTCATGGTGCTCTCGGCACCCATCACTGTCATCCACATCTGTGTCGGTGTTTCTCAGCTTGTGGCATTCCAAGGTTCAAGCTCACTTTATGTGGCAATCAGGGTCGCGTTCCTGCTGCTGTGCACCAGCTCCTGCACAAACACCTGTATTTATGCACTGACCCAGAGGAGATTCAGGGAGGAGATGAAAAATATGCTTAAATATCCCTCCTCGCTACTCTGTAAACCACGTTACTAATTTACATTGACATGGGGAGGTGCTGATGTAATGATAAACTCACTGGGCCCACAATCCAGAAACCAACGCTAAAATCCTGGATGCCTAGTTTGAAATCACATCATTTGTGAAATTTCAATTCAATAAAAAGCTTTCTTTACTGTCTGGTCATTAGTGATTGTCAAGCCAGAAAGTTAATTGCCATCTCAGAACGAAGGGATGGAAGTCTGGTACTTTTACCTGGTCTGCTTACCTGTGGCATCAGGTCCATGGTCATCTGGATTACTCATAGCTGCCCTCTAGGCAATAGATGCCAACCTTACTGGTGATAACAGTCTCTCAAATGAACAAAACACATTTGTACCCCATCTAGTTTTTGTAATTCTCAATGCAACTCATATGATCCTGAAAGCCTGGGAGAAGCCCCATCTATTTCAGAGTTGCAGAATAACACACGTACAGTCATGGAGATTAAGATTACGGAAACAGACCCTTCAGCCAAACGTGTCCATGCCAGCCCGATATCCTAACCAAATCTAGTCCCATTTGTCTGCATTTTGCCCATATCCTTCTGAACCCTTCCTATTCATAGACATATCCAAATGCCTTTTATATGCTGTTATTGTACCAGCCTCCACCACTTCCTCTGGCAGCTCATTCCGTACAGGCACCGCCCTCTGCGAGAAAAAGTTGCACCTTAGGTCCCTTTTATATCTTTCCCCTCTCACCTCTAGTTAAGGACTCCCCCACCGCAGAGAAAAGACCTTGTCTATTCACCCTAACCATGCCCCTCATGATTTTATAAACCTCTATGAATTCACACCTCAGCTTCCAGCGAAAACAGCCCCAGTCTATTCAGCCTCTCCCTTTGGCTCAAATCTTCCAAACCTAGCAACATCCTTGTAAATCTTTTCTTAACATATGACCAATTTGGTTCAACCATCTGCAAATGATGGGATGTACAGTAAATTTAAACCAGATGTTAGCAAGACCACAATTTTCAAGTTTAATGTGGTGTTGGCAGTCACATTGACAGTTTGGGGGTAATACTAATTACATCGAAGAGATAAACTGGAATAATACCAGATACAAATCCCTGTAACTGTGAAGCAGAAATATAAGCATTGGATTTGTTTATTTGGATATAATCCATCTACCAGGCCGACTGTCAAGGAAAGGCAGCTAGAATTTTCAAAGATCCATCCTACCCTGGCCACAACTTTTCCTATCAGGGAGAAGGTAGAGAAGTCTGAACACACGCATCAGTTGGTTTTGTAACTTTTTCTACCCTACTGTTGTCAGAATACTGAATGGACTCACAAACCCTTAACATTTCCCTGTACCTGTGTTTTTGTTTTTGCTGCTGTTTACCTATTATTTACTATCTGTGCTACTTAACTCTGTGATCTGCCTGTACCGCTTGCAAGACAAAGCTTTTCACTGTGCCTCGGGACACACGACAATAAATTCAATTCAATTCTAAATGAAAGAGACTCAATTGATAGAGGTGGTTAGAATGATGAAAGGTTGGCTCAGAGAACGCAGTAACAAACATTTACAGGTCTACATGTAGTAGGCATCAAGTTAGCGATGAGATGCAAGGACTTGCTGGCTGAAAACAGTGGAACTTGTTAACCCTTGGCTAACTGAAACTGTCAGATGTATTGTCAGAGTTGGTTGACGACGCAGCAACCAAACCAATATCAAAGAGTGGATCAAGCCTGACACCAGGGGAATTATTGACCAGTGACGGTGAAGGAATGGTTAATATTTCCAATTCAGAATGGTAGGTGCTATGAATGGGAATTGGCAGTGGTGCTGTTTCTTGTATCTGCTCTCCTTGTCCTTTTAAATCGGAGAGACCACCACTTTGGAGGATGCTGTCCTCGGAGCCTTCTTCAGTTGTTGCAGTGTGTCTTGAAGATAATACATGTTTGTGGGTGTGGGCATTGGGGGTGGAGTTAATTAATTTTAATGGTTTTAGGTGGCACGTCAATGCTTGCCACTTATCAGCCAAGACCAAATCTTGACCCTATATTCTTACAAGTGGAGTGGCAGATGGATTTTAATTTAGATAGATGTGTGGTATTGCATTTTTGTAAGACAGACCAGGGCAGGACTGAGACAGTTAATTTAGGCCCACTGGCATTTAGTCTTGCAAAGAGAGATTTCCGGGTGCAGGTATGTAATTTCTCCAAAGTGGTGTCACGAGTAGACAATGTTGTGAAGAAGACATTAAGCGCACTTGCCTTCATTGGTCAGAGCATTGAGTATTTGATGTCATATTGAGACTGTACTGGATATTTGTAACGCCACATTTGGAGACTATAAAAACGTCTTCTCGCCCTTGCATAAGTAGTACGCCATTAAACTGAAAATGGTATAGGAAAGATTTACAAAAACGTTACTTAGACTGGATGGTTAGAGTTATAAGGAGATGCTGAATAGGCATGGAAGTGTTTTTTCCCTCAGGTTTATAGAGATTTATAAAATCATGAGGGGCGTATAAGGTGTATAGCCAAGTTCTTCTACCCAGGATATAGGAGTCCAAATTTAGAGGTTGCAGGTTTAAGATGAGAGGGGAAAGATTTAAAAGGGATCTGAGGTTGGTGTGCAGAGATAACAAGCTGTTCAAGGAAGTGGTAGAGTGGATTACAATTACAACCATTTGAGAGAGGTTTGGTTAGGTACGTGAATATGAAATGTTGAGGGACATGGGCCAAATGCATGTCAATGGGACGAGTTCAGTTTATGAAACTCGGTCAGTACGGACGTGTTGGCCCGAAGATTCTGTTTTGTGTTGTACAACTCTATGTCTGCTTCAGATTCTGTGCAGTTGTGAAAGGCACTGAACATTGCACAGTTGGCAAGGAACATCTCCAGTTTTCACCTCACTGTGGTGAGCAGGTAGTGATGAAAATGCTGAAGCTGCTGGATAATGATGAATCAATATTTTGTCCAATCGATTGCACAGAATTCTGAAGTTAGAGATTTGACTCTGTACTGATTGCTGACTGAACCTCCTAGTCTCCTGCACATTCGCCCAAAGTATGATGTTCCAATTCCTGGTGTGACTGAGGAGCATGGCCATAAACTGCAGGAGGATATCAGCAGGGCCAATGAGATGGGCAGAGCTGGTAGTGGAAATCTACCCAGAAAAGTGTACTTTGTGGGACAAGGGTGACAAGGGAAGTTTTTTTCCTGTTGCAGTATTGAATAATGCAGCAATACGAATTATCAATCTCATAATGGATGATCCTTTGGGAAATAGTGATCATTATACAGTGGCTAGACCAGACCGACTCAAAACATTTCACGATAGTAGCTCAGACGCAAACTTTGCTAGTTGTTTTAAATAGATGTAACACAGATATTCCAGAAGGGATACAGCTGGTCAAGCCACTTAGTTTTAAACACAGCAGAATTTATTTATAAGATTACCGAATGAAACACAAAGAAAAGAGAACAGAATACAGAATAACAACATCCCTGAAAACCCAATAGACTATCCCAACTTAGTGAATGTGTGCGACGCTGCCCCAATTCTCCCATTTACTGTGATTCTGCCCCAATTCTCCCATTCAGTGCTGCACTGTTCAATTTATCCAATCAAGTGATACTCTCCCTAGATTCTCCCATTTACAGCTGAACTGCACCTATTCTGCCATTCTGATCCACACTGTCCCAATTGTCCCATTTAGCGCTTCACAACCCCAATTCTCCCACTTAGTGTGACACTGCTCCAAGTTTCCCGTTTAATGTGACACTGCTCCAAATCTCCCATTAAGTCCTACACTGCACCCATTCTCCCATTTCATCCTGCGCAAATCCTTTTTTTTTCGTCGCCAACTCACCTATAAAGTATTATACTGCTCCAGCTCCCTAACGTTGTGGACCAATTCTATAATTTACTGGCACTGGCACCAATTCCCAATTATTGAAGCCCCTATATCAATTCTCTCATTTAGTTGTTCACTGATACTTTTTTTTTTCATTTACTGGTGAGCTGAATCCTGCCCCAGTTCTCCCACTTTATGGTACCTGCATAAATTCTCCAATTATTGATGCCCTGCATCATGTCCTTCCATTCAGTTGTTCCCTGAGACACTCATTCCAAGCACTGGTGCCCTGCTGAATTGTTTTCATTTAATGGTGCACTGAACCGAATCTCCAATTTATTGATGCTTGCAATATTTCTTCTTTTCACTGGTTCCCAGCCTCTGCCCTCACAGCCCCAAATTTAGAAATGCTCTGCTCAATTTCCCTAATAGTTTGTAACACCCACATATTTTATAATGTAATGACACTGTGGACCGAATCACCCATTTATTGATACCCACTAAATTTCCCATTCACTCATATGCACTATACAAATTCTTCCATTACTGGTGTTCTGAACAAATCTTCCACTCAAATTTGCCCAAGTGAACCATCATATTGACTGATTCGCTCGCCCAATTTCGGAGTGCACGACTCTCATTCTCCCATACAGCACTGCCCTACTACAATTCTCTAATTTAGTGCGAAACTGTACCAATTCTCCCATTATCTGACGTGCTGTTCCAAATTCTCATATTCAGTTCAGCCTTTGCCCAGTTCTCCCATTTCGAGCTGCACTGCCCCAATTCTCCCATTTGATGCTACACTGAACCAATTTTCCCATTATCTAATGCTCTGTTTCAAATTCCAGTGGTGCACGGAA
>NW_025206011.1:7809-11023 GCF_004010195.1 Chiloscyllium plagiosum | reverse complement strand
CAAATTAGTTTTGGAATGAAGAGAGAGCGAGAGCGAGAGACTGCAGAAAGCATGGAATGTCAGCCCTTATTTCAGTGGAGTCTATGAGTGGGGAAGTCTCTTGTAACCGTACAATGGGCTGGGGAGTACTGTGAGCAGTTTTCATTCCATTATTTAATAAAACATTTCACTGGAGGTGGTTCAGGGAAGGTCCATTGGGAGGGTCCCTGGGATGGAGGGATTGTCTGAGGAGCAAAGGTTAAACAGGCTGGGACTCGACTCCCTGGGGTTTACTCCAATGAGAGGGCGATCTCATTGAGGATTCTTAAGGGTCAGTGCTGAGGGAGTGTTCCCCCTCGTGGGAGAGTCTGACCAGAGGGTACACTCTGAGAATAAAGGGGGGCCAATTTCAGACTGAGGGGAGGGGGAATTGCGTCTCTCAGGGGGTTGGGAGTCTCTGCAACTCCTTGTGAGGGGCCGAGTCCTCGTGTCTGTGTAAAGTGAGACTCTCAAATCCGACAGGGAACGGAGGAGGAGGAGGGGGCAGGAAAGTGGACGTGAGGGATGTCAGATTCGCCACGATCCTAGCACATCGTGGAGCAGGCACGAGGGGCCGAACGGCCTCCTCCTGCTATTTCGGATCTCGGTCAGGCGTGGGATTCCACCGCCTGCTGAGCACTGGGGAAAACGGTGAAGGCTGCGACGTAAAAGGTAGCTTTTGAGTTTTGAGATGGGGGTTGGCGGGGAGCGGTGAGGTACCGGTGTCCTTCGGATCGCTCTCGTCTTTCTTGTCTGCGCTGTAGGCCTCGTCGGAACCCGAGGAGATGGTCTGAACGTCGTCGCTGTCATTGGCAGCGGCGGCAGCTGGGGTCTGACCCTGCACCGGCTTCCGGCTCGCACTGGTCTGTGTGCCTGTCTCCATCTCAGTGTCAGAGCTGCTCGACAACGTCATCACCTCCTGCTCAGGGGGAAGAGAGAGACCGACACAGAGGGCAAGAGAACGAAGAGAGAGAGAGAGAGGGAGAGGGAAGAGAGAGAGGGGGAAGAGAGAGAGGGGGAAGAGAGAGAGGGGGAAGAGAGAGAGGGGGAAGAGAGAGAGGGGGAAGAGAGAGAGGGGGAAGAGAGAGAGGGGGAAGAGAGAGAGGGGGAAGAGAGAGAGGGGGAAGAGAGAGAGGGGGAAGAGAGAGAGGGGGAAGAGAGAGAGGGGGAAGAGAGAGAGGGGGAAGAGAGAGAGGGGGAAGAGAGAGAGGGGGAAGAGAGAGAGGGGGAAGAGAGAGAGGGGGAAGAGAGAGAGGGGGAAGAGAGAGAGGGGGAAGAGAGAGAGGGGGAAGAGAGAGAGGGGGAAGAGAGAGAGGGGGAAGAGAGAGAGGGGGAAGAGAGAGAGGGGGAAGAGAGAGAGGGGGAAGAGAGAGAGGGGGAAGAGAGAGAGGGGGAAGAGAGAGAGGGGGAAGAGAGAGAGGGGGAAGAGAGAGAGGGGGAAGAGAGAGAGGGGGAAGAGAGAGAGGGGGAAGAGAGAGAGGGGGAAGAGAGAGAGGGGGAAGAGAGAGAGGGGGAAGAGAGAGAGGGGGAAGAGAGAGAGGGGGAAGAGAGAGAGGGGGAAGAGAGAGAGGGGGAAGAGAGAGAGGGGGAAGAGAGAGAGGGGGAAGAGAGAGAGGGGGAAGAGAGAGAGGGGGAAGAGAGAGAGGGGGAAGAGAGAGAGGGGGAAGAGAGAGAGGGGGAAGAGAGAGAGGGGGAAGAGAGAGAGGGGGAAGAGAGAGAGGGGGAAGAGAGAGAGGGGGAAGAGAGAGAGGGGGAAGAGAGAGAGGGGGAAGAGAGAGAGGGGGAAGAGAGAGAGGGGGAAGAGAGAGAGGGGGAAGAGAGAGAGGGGGAAGAGAGAGAGGGGGAAGAGAGAGAGGGGGAAGAGAGAGAGGGGGAAGAGAGAGAGGGGGAAGAGAGAGAGGGGGAAGAGAGAGAGGGGGAAGAGAGAGAGGGGGAAGAGAGAGAGGGGGAAGAGAGAGAGGGGGAAGAGAGAGAGGGGGAAGAGAGAGAGGGGGAAGAGAGAGAGGGGGAAGAGAGAGAGATATTGAATGAGAGAGTCAGAGAGAGAGGGAGTGACCCCATCAGGCCACGTTGACCCCTCTCCATCAAGCTGTCATCAATCTTATTCCTGCTGCGCCATGCCTGGGACTCCCCCACACAAGGGTTTGTTCCCTGGGCCACAGGCGGGTAAGCCTTTGCTGCAGCATGTCTGGCTGTACACACACTCTCCCCTCTGCTGCCCCTAACATACAAACGGTGTCAAATCCACCTTCCCGCCGACGCGGCCCCCCGCACCCCAAACCCTTGCCCCATCTGTGAGGGAGAGGAACACTCCCACCCCCCTCGATCGAGACCCCTCTGCTCCTGGGACTTTATCCCCCCCCCCCCGCCCCAAACCCCAGGGCTCTGGCTGACTCCCCTAAACTGTGGGAACACGAGATAATGCCTAACAGTTTACACACTGGTCTTCACCGTGATGTTGCTAACTCAGAGGATGAGGGCGTCGCTGGCTGGGCCTGCCGTTTGAAGTCACGTGTAGGCCTGACCCAGGGAAAGGACGGCCATTTCTGTCCCAGAGGGATGAGCAGACAAGTCTTCACCCTGGCCACGTACAAGTACAAATACTTTTAACGGAATTCAAATTCCACCCCGCTGCGATTCAAACCTGGAACCCCGGATGAGTCTCGTAATCGCCTCAGCGTAAGCTCCCCGATTGGGTTTGTAACACCTGGAGTAACTGAGCCTGAGGCCCCAGGCAGAGGCCAGGGTGAGGGCGAGGAGACGTTGCCAAAGCAACCAGCTCTTTAAAAAGGAGACACCGACAGCCTCCCAATCACGCTCGCACGGAAATCAATCTTACAATCGTACAGAGTGGAAATGGACCCTTCGGCCCAACCCTTCCATGCTGACCCAGATATCCCAACCTAATCTAGTCCCATTTAGAGTCATAGAGTCACAGATGTACAGCATGGAAACAGACCCTTCGATCCAACCCGTCCATGCTGACCAGATATCCCAACCCAATCTAGTCCCACCTTCCAGCACCTGGCCCATATCCCTCTAAACCCTTCCTATTCATATACCCATCCAGATGCCTCTTTAATGTGGTTGTACCAGCCTCCACCACATCCTCTGGCAGCTCATTCCATACACGTACCACCCTCTGTGTGAAAAAGTTGCCCCTTAGGTCTTTTTAATACCTTTCCCCTCTCACCCT
>NW_025206011.1:0-5565 GCF_004010195.1 Chiloscyllium plagiosum | reverse complement strand
TCATTTAGTATCTCCCCCATTTTCTGTGGCTCCACACAAAGGCCGCCTTGCTGATCTTTGAGGGGCCCTATTCTCTCCCTAGTTACGCTTTTGTCCTTAATATATTTGTAAAAACCCTTTAGATTCTCCTTATTTCTATTTGCCAAAGCTATCTCATCTCCCTGTTTTTGCCCTCCTGATTTGCCAGCACCTGGCCCATATCCCTTTTGTCCTTAATATATTTGTAAAAACCCTTTAGATTCTCCTTATTTCTATTTGCCAAAGCTATCTCATCTCCCTGTTTTTGCCCTCCTGATTTGCCAGCACCTGGCCCATATCCCTCCAAACCCTTCCTGTCCATGTCCCCATCCAGATGCCTTTTCAATGCTGTCATTGTACCAGCCTCCACCACTTCCTCTGGCAGCTCATTCCATACATGCACCACCCTCTGCGTGAAAGAGTTGCCCCTCGGGTCCCTTTCTCCTCTCACCCTAAACCTACACCCTCTAGTTTCGGACTCCTCCACCCCAAGGTGCATGTATGGAATGAGCTGCCAGAGGAAGTGGTGGAGGCTGGTACAATGACAGCATTGGATGGGGACATGGACAGGAAGGGTTTGGAGGGAGATGGGCCAAGTGCTGGCAAATGGGACTAGATTGGGTTGGGATATCTGTGTCGGCATGGACTGGTCGGACCGAAGGGTCTGTTTCTGTGCTGTCATCTCTGACTCAAAATACAATGAAGGAATTTATAACTCAGAGAAGAAAGCTTGGAAGTGGAAGCCAGTCTCAGTGATCAAACGTGATAAAAGCCAGGGCAGGAGAGGGGAAGAGAATCTGCCGTCCTTACCCAGGTCTGGGGCCGACACATGGCTTCAGACCCCACCCCCACACACGCACACCCCTTCCCCTGATGAAATAGACTCTTAACTGTCCTCCCAAGTGGCCCTTTTCGACGAGGCAAGGATAAATAGCGGCTTCGCCACACGGGCAGGGAACAGGCAAATAAGAAAGTTGTTCACATAGACCACAGAGAGATGGGACGCTCAAGGCAAGGCAATCGTTTGGGCCCCAAAGGGTGATGGGAGAGCGCGGTCAGCCCCAACTCTGCCCGGCAACGACAGCGGTCAGAAATGCCACTGGCAACACTGGTCAGGAGCGATGCCACTCTCACCAAACGCCAACTGCCCTCAGTGCAGGCGGCTGGATTTAACAGCCACCGGGCCAGAATGGGTCCACCTACAAATTACTCAGAAAGCAGCATCTCCGATCCGGTGGGCGGTAGGGACGGCAAATAGAACGCTGGCGTTTATTTCCGAAGAGAACGGAGGGGGTGTAAAAAAAATCAGAGAAAGTGAGGAACTGCAGATCGGAGTCGCAGAGTGCGGCGCTGGAAAAGCCCAGCCGGCCAGGCAGCATCCGAGGAACAGAAGAGTAGACATCTCAGGCAAGAGCTCTTCATCATGAAGGGCTTATACCCGAAACGTCGACTCTCCTGCTCCTCGCATGCTGCCTGACCGGCTGGGCTTTTCCAGCGCCACGCTTTGTGACTGGGGTGGAAACATCGCAGGGGTCACGTATCTAAGAAATCTTCAAAGTTAAATGGTCCCAGAGCAGTGATAGCCGAGTCGGATACATGAGGGACATCAAAGGTGACTCCTGGATAGGCACATGGAATATGTTACAACGAAGGGCACATAGGTTAGTCTGATCCTTACAGTAGGATAAACGGCTGGCTGAACATGTTCTAAAAGATAGACCAGACACAGTCCCAGAGGGACTACCTGACGAAGGAGAGGTTGAGGCCTGGAGTTTGGGGGGGAAGGATTGATAGCCTTATTGAGGATTCTCCAGAGGGGGGGGACATTGACAGGGGGGAGATGTGGGGAGGGTGCTCCCGCTTGTGTGTGGGGGAGGGTCCAGGACCAGAGGGAGCGTCATCTCAGGGTAAGGGGGCTCCCCCAATCAAAGACAGGGATGAGGGGGAAACCCTTCTCTCCGAGGGGAGAAAAACTGCGGAATTCTCTGCAGAAAGGTTGGCACGCCAGGGGGCAAGGGGCCGGAAAATCTCCAGCTCTCGACGAAGACAGCGATCAGGCACCCACACCAACGCCCGAAACCTTCCCAACCCACCACCCACTTACGTCTTTGGCCACAGGGGCGGGGGCAGAGTTGCGGCGCGCCTGATGCAGGGTGGTCTTGCTGACGGGACGGCGGATCCCCTCGCTTCGGGCCGGCCGCGGGTTGTAGCCGAAGTTGCGGCACGTGTTGTCGAACGGCCTGAAGGAGACAAGAGGCAAAAACAAAGTGTGGGAAGGGGAGGGCTTTCAGTGGGAGCTCGGAGCGGTTGGAATCGTGCGAATCAAAGCTGGGGAGGTAGGGCGACGGAGGAGAATGAGGGCGACGGAGGAGAATGAGGGCGACGGAGGAGAATGAGGGCGACGGAGGAGAATGAGGGCGACGGAGGAGAATGAGGGCGACGGAGGAGAATGAGGGCGACGGAGGAGAATGAGGGCGACGGAGGAGAATGAGGGCGACGGAGGAGAATGAGGGCGACGGAGGAGAATGAGGGCGACGGAGGAGAATGAGGGCGACGGAGGAGAATGAGGGCGACGGAGGAGAATGAGGGCGACGGAGGAGAATGAGGGCGACGGAGGAGAATGAGGGCGACGGAGGAGAATGAGGGCGACGGAGGAGAATGAGGGCGACGGAGGAGAATGAGGGCGACGGAGGAGAATGAGGGCGACGGAGGAGAATGAGGGCGACGGAGGAGAATGAGGGCGACGGAGGAGAATGAGGGCGACGGAGGAGAATGAGGGCGACGGAGGAGAATGAGGGCGACGGAGGAGAATGAGGGCGACGGAGGAGAATGAGGGCGACGGAGGAGAATGAGGGCGACGGAGGAGAATGAGGGCGACGGAGGAGAATGAGGGCGACGGAGGAGAATGAGGGCGACGGAGGAGAATGAGGGCGACGGAGGAGAATGAGGGCGACGGAGGAGAATGAGGGCGACGGAGGAGAATGAGGGCGACGGAGGAGAATGAGGGCGACGGAGGAGAATGAGGGCGACGGAGGAGAATGAGGGCGACGGAGGAGAATGAGGGCGACGGAGGAGAATGAGGGCGACGGAGGAGAATGAGGGCGACGGAGGAGAATGAGGGCGACGGAGGAGAATGAGGGCGACGGAGGAGAATGAGGGCGACGGAGGAGAATGAGGGCGACGGAGGAGAATGAGGGCGACGGAGGAGAATGAGGGCGACGGAGGAGAATGAGGGCGACGGAGGAGAATGAGGGCGACGGAGGAGAATGAGGGCGACGGAGGAGAATGAGGGCGACGGAGGAGAATGAGGGCGACGGAGGAGAATGAGGGCGACGGAGGAGAATGAGGGCGACGGAGGAGAATGAGGGCGACGGAGGAGAATGAGGGCGACGGAGGAGAATGAGGGCGACGGAGGAGAATGAGGGCGACGGAGGAGAATGAGGGCGACGGAGGAGAATGAGGGCGACGGAGGAGAATGAGGGCGACGGAGGAGAATGAGGGCGACGGAGGAGAATGAGGGCGACGGAGGAGAATGAGGGCGACGGAGGAGAATGAGGGCGACGGAGGAGAATGAGGGCGACGGAGGAGAATGAGGGCGACGGAGGAGAATGAGGGCGACGGAGGAGAATGAGGGCGACGGAGGAGAATGAGGGCGACGGAGGAGAATGAGGGCGACGGAGGAGAATGAGGGCGACGGAGGAGAATGAGGGCGACGGAGGAGAATGAGGGCGACGGAGGAGAGGGAGGACGGTGGAGGATGAGGGAGGAGGATGAGGGAGGAGGATGAGGGAGGAGGATGAGGGAGGAACTGAGTCCGGTACTTACGAGGATATTTTCAGATGTGGCGGTGCTTCGGGATTCTGTAAACGACAAACCGTGAGAACAATCAGGATAGATCTCCATCGCTAACGGAGACCGAGCACTGCCCACAGACAGGAGGGTCCCGTCAGCTCCCCGGATGGTACTCTGAGGGGAGAGCTGCTCGCTGGGATCTCTCAGTGAGCGGTGACTGAGAATATCCACCCGGGCATCACCCACCCAGACCCAGCAGCGGGTAACTGCACCCTCCACCCGGGACAACGGCGGGGGGGGGGGGGGGGGGGGGAGGGGTTAAACCGCTGGGGTTTCACCAAAGAGACAACACCCGACCCAGGACAACAGTAAGGGGAAGATTAGGAAGCAGGTTCCAGACTGCAGGGCCCAATGGGACCCCAGTGACAGAGATAGGGAAGGGGTATAGTGGGCATAGGGGGCTGGAGGGGGTGACTGAGATAGGGAGGGGGGGTTTCAACTACGGAGGGACTGGGAACCAATGTTGTGACCATCATGTGAAGAGGAGATGGCCCATTTACCGGGTCCCTTCAGGGACAGACCGAAAGTGGGAACACAGCAACCACACACATGCACAGCAAGCTCCCACGGGCAGTGACGAGAGGGGAAACCAGGTCGCAGGATCTGCGGTTGGGAACCAAACGTACGCCCCAGGACCAGAACCCCTCCCACCCCGAGTTGTGGTCCGGGCAGTGTGGCCAGCCCTCACCTTAATGGTGACCACCTCGGCTGACTCCACCTTGGGATCTTTCTTCTCCGCCTCCTGCTTGCCCAGCGGCTTGGCGTCCACCTCGATGGGTTTGGTCTTCTCGTCCTCCTCCGGCCCGCCTTCCTCCTCCTCCTTGGGCGGCCCGCCCTCCTCTTTGGGCCCCTCGTCCTTGACCGGCTTGGCCTCGCCCGCTGAGGCGTCCGCTGGCCTGAAGGGGGAGTGGCTGGAGGAGTCCACGGGGGAGTCAGCCACCCGCAGGGCGCTGAGCCAAGAGGCCACTTTGTGCTTGGCCGTCTCCTCGGTGACGGGCAGCTTGCAGGGGGGGGCTGGGCCCGGGGTGGGGGGCACAGCCCCGGGGGCTGGAGTGGGCTCCTCCTGGCGGGGCAGCCCGGCCTCCGAACCGTTCTCCTTCTGCTCGCGGCTCTTGGTGCGGGTGACGTAGCTGCGCCACACCGAGCTGGGCACGTAGGCGTCGTCGTTGCCGCCAAAGTTCTGGTCGGAGCTGTCCGAACTGGAATCCTCCGCCTCAGTGCCACTGGGGTCATGCTCGTCCTTCAGGTCCACACCGCTGCTGTCTGACGAGCACTTGGCATCGCTCTCGTAGCCCTCCTTGTACTTCTCCACGCTCTCAATGTGGTCCAGGTTGGCAAAGTACTCGTCGCCCATCTCCAAGCCCTCCTTGTCTGCAAAGTCGTCGGTCAGGATTTTACCTGGGGGGGGGGGGGGAGACGCCAAAAGGGACAACAACAGGTCAGGGGCGCCACAGGCCGACTGGGACAAATCGCTCAAGAGTCACATGGCACGGAAACGGACCCTTCCCTCGCAGACCGCAGGCTAACGCTCACTAGTGGTAGGGGGGAGGTTTGAACGCCAATGGTACAAGCACAATTCAATGGATCAAACCCAGAAATACAAGCTCGTCACAGTCGTCAACGGGGGTGAAAACACACCCCATCAGGGTCACCACCCATTCTCGGTCATCGATTGAGAGAACACCCCCGCCACTG
>NW_025206010.1:0-11022 GCF_004010195.1 Chiloscyllium plagiosum | reverse complement strand
TTAGGATGGATTGGCCATGCTAAATTGTCCCATCGCATCCAGGGATGTGCAGGTTAGGGTGGATTGGCCATGCTAAATTGTCCCATACTGTCCAAGGATGTGCAGGTTAGGATGGATTGGCCATGCTAAATTGTCCCATAGTGTTCAGGGATGTGCAGGTTAGGGTGGTTTGGCCATGCTAAATTGTCCCTTTGTGTCCAGGGATGTGCAGGGTAGGGTGGATTGGCCATGCTAAATTGTCCCATAGAGCCTAAGAATGTGCAGGTTAGGGTGGATTGGCCATGCTCAATTGTCCCATAGTGCCCAGTGATGTGCAGGTTAGGGTGGTTTGGCCATGCTCCATTATCCCATAGTGTTCAGCGATGTGCAGGTTAGTGTGGATTAGCCATGCTACATTGTCCCATAGTGCCCAGAGATGTGCAGGTTAGGGTGGTTTGGCCATGCTAAATTGTCTCGTAGTGTCCAGGGATGTGCAGGTTAGGGTGGATTGGCCATGTTAAATTGTCCCATAGTGTCCAGGGATGTGCAGTTTAGGGTGGATTGGCCATGCTATATTGTCCCATAGTGTCCAGGGATGTGCAGTTTAGGGTGGCTTGGCTATGTTAATTGTCCCATAGTGCCCAGGGATGTGCAGGTTAGGGTGGATAGGCCATGCTAAATTGTCCCATAGCGCCTAGGAATGTGTAGGTTAGGGTGGATTGGCCATGCTCAATTGTCCCATAGTGTCCAGGGATGTGCAGTTTAAGGTGGATTGGCTATGTTAATTGTCCCATAGTGCCCAGGGATGTGCAGGTTAGGATGGATTGGCCATGCTAAATTGTCCCATAGTGGCTAGGAATGTGCAGGTTAGGGTGGATTGGCCATGCTCAATTGTCCCATAGTGCCCATGGATGTGCAGGTTATGGTGGATTGGCCATGCTACATTGTCCCATAGTGGCTAGGAATGTGCAGGTTAGGGTGGATTGGCCATGCTCAATTGTCCCTCAGTGCCCAGGGATGTGCAGGTTAGGGTGGTTTGGCCATGCTAAATTGTCTCGTAGTGTCCAGGGATGTGCAGGTTAGGGTGGGTTGGCCATGCTAAATTGTCCCATAGTGCCCAGGAATTTGCACGTTAGGGTGGATTGGCTATGCTAAATTGTCCCATAGTGCCCAGGAATGTGCAGGTTAGGGTTGATTGGCCATGCTAAATTGTCTCGTAGTGCCCAAGGATGTGTACTTTAGGGTGGATTGTCCATGCTAAATTGTCCCGTCGTGCTCAGGGATGTGCAGGGTAGGGTGGATTGGCCATGTTAATTGTCCCATAGTGCCCAGGGATTTGCAGGTTCAGGTGGATTGGCCATGCTAAATTGTCCCATAGTGCCCAAGAATGTGCAGGTAAGGGTGGATTGGCCATGCTCAATTGTCCCATAGTGTCCAGGGATGTGCAGTTTAAGGTGGATTGGCCATGTTAAATTGTCCCGTAGAGCCCAGGGATGTACAGGTTAGGGTGGATTAGCCATGCTAAATTGTCCCATCGTGTCCTGGGATGTGCAGGTTAGGGTGGATTGGCCATGTTAATTGTCCCATACTGTCCAGGGATGTGCAGGTTAGGGTGGATGGCCTTGCTAATTTGTCCCATAGTGCCCAGGAATGTGCAGGTTAGGGTGGAATGGCCATGGTAAATTGTCCAGTAGTGCTCAGGGATGTGCAGGGTAGGGTGGATTGGCCATGCTGAATTGTCCCATAGTGCCCAGGGATGTGCAGTTTCAGGTGGATTGGCCATGCTAAATTGTCCCGTAGTGCCCTGAGTTGTGCAGATTAGGGTGGATTGGCCAAGCTAAATTGTCGTGTAGAGCCCAGGGATGTGCAGGTTTGTGTGGATTGGCCATGATGAATTGTCCCATAGTGTCCAGGGATGTGCAGGTCAGGGTGGATTGGCCATGCTAAATTGTCCCATACTGCCCAGGGTTGTGCAGGTTAGGGTGTATTGGACATGCTAAATTGTGCCATAGTGCCCAGGGATGTGCAGGCTAGGGTGGGTTGGCCATGCTAAATTGTCCCATTAATGTCCAGGGATGTGCAGGTTTGGGTGGATTGGCCAGGCTAAATTGTCCCATAGTGCCCAGGGATGTGCATTTTTGTGTGGATTGGCTATGCTGAATTGTCCCGTCGTGTCCCGGGATGTGCAGGTTAGGATGGATTGGCCATGATAAATTGTCCAGTAGTGCCCAGGGATGTTCAGGTTAGGGGTGGATTGGCCATGAGAAATTGTCCTGTAGAGCCCAGGGATGTGCAGGTTATGGTGGGTTGGGCATGCTAAATTGCCCCGTAGTGCCCAGGGATGTTCAGGTTAGGGGTGGTTGGCCGTGCTGAATTGCCCTATGATGCCCTGGGATGTACAGGTTAGGGTGGATTGGCCAGGCTAAATTGTCCCATAGTGCCCAGGGATGTGCAGGTTAGGGTGGATTGGCCATGCTAAATTGTCCCGTAGTGTCCAGGGAGGTGCAGGTTAGGGTGGATTGTGCGTGCTAAATTGTCACGTAGTGCCCAGGAATGTGCAGGTTAGGGTGGATTGGCCATGCTAAATTGTCCCGTAGTGCCCAGGGATGTACAGGTTCGGGTGGATTCGCCAGGCTATATTGTCCTATAGTGTCCAGGGATGTGCAGGTTAGGGTGGAATTGCCATGTTTAATTGTCCCATCGTGTCCAGGGATGTACACGTTAGTGTGGATTGGCCATGCTAAATTGTCCCATAGTGTCCAGGGATGTGCAGGTTAGGGTGGATTGGCCAAGCTAAATTGTCCCATAGTGTCCAGGGATGTGCATGTTAGGGTGGACTGGCCATGCTAAATTGACCCATAGTGCCCAGGGATGTGTAGGTTAGGGTGGATAGGCCATGCTAAATTGTCCCATAGTGTCCAGGGATGTGCAGGTTAGGGTGAATTGGCCATGCTAAATTGTCCCATAGTGCCCTGGGATGTGCACGTTAGGGTGGATTGGCCATGCTAAATTGTCCCATCGTGCCCAGGGATGTGCAGGTTGGGTGGATTGGCCAAGCTAAATTGTCCCATAGTGTCCAGGGATTAGCACGTCAGTGTGGATTGGCCTTGCTAAATTGTCCCATAGTGTCCAGGGATGTGCATGTTAGGGTAGATTGGCCATGCTAAATTGACCCATAGTGCCCAGGGATGTGAAGGTTAGGGTGGATTGGCCATGTTTAATTGTCCCATCGTGTCCTGGGATGTGCACGTTAGTGTGGATTGGCCATGCTAAATTGTCCCGTAGTGCCCAGGGATGTGCAGGTTAGGGTGGATTGGCCATGCTAAATTGTCGCATAGCGCCCAGGGATGTGCAGGTTAGGGTGGATTGGCCATGCTAAATTTTCCCATCGTGCCCAGGGATGTACAGGTCAGGGTGGATTGGCCATGCTAAATTTTCCGTAGTGCCCAGAGATGTGTAGGCTTGGGTTGATTGGCCATGCTAAATTGTCCTGTCGTGCCCAGGGATGTGTTGGTTAGGGTGGATTGACCATGCTAAATTGTCCCGTAGTGCCCAGGGATGTGCAGTTTAGGGTGGATTGGCCATGCTAAATTGTCCCATGGTACCCAGGGATGTGCAGGTTAGGGTGTTTTGACCATGCTAAATTGTCCCGTCGTGCCCAGGGATGTGCAGGTTAGGGTGGATTGGCCATGCTAAATTGTCCTGTCGTGCCCAGGGATGTGCAGGTCAGGGTGCATTGGCCATGTTAAATTGTCGCATAGAGCCCAGGGATGTGCAGGTTAGGGTGGAATGGCCATGCTAAATTGTCCCGTAGTGCCCTGGGATGGGCAGTTTAAGGTGGACTGGCCATGCTAAATTTTCCCATCGTGCTCAGGGATGTGTTGGTTAGGGGGGATTGGCCGTGCTAAATTGTCCCATAGTGCCCAGGGATGTCCAGGTCAGGGTGGATTGGCCATGGTAAATTTTCCGTCGTGCCCAGAGATGTGTAGGCTAGGTTTGATTGGCCATGCTAAATTGTCCTGTCGTGCCCAGGGATGTGTTGGTTAGGGGGGATTGGCCATGCTAAATTGTCCCATAGTGACCAGGGGTGTACAGGTTAGGGTGGATTGACCATGCTAAATTGTCCCGTAGTGCCCAGAGATGTGCAGTTTAGGGTGGATTGGGCATGCTAAATTGTCCCATAGTGCCCAGGGATGTGCAGGTTAGGGTGGATTGGCCATGCTAAATTGTCCCGTCGTGCCCTGGGATGTGCAGGTTAGGGTGTATTGGCCATGCTCAATTGTCCTGTCGTGCCCAGGGATGTGCAGGTTAGGGTGGAATGGCCATGCTAAATTGTCCCATAGAGTCCAGGGATGTGCAGGTTAGGGGGATTGGCCATGCTAAATTGCCGGTATTTTCCAGGGTGTGCAGGTTAGGGTGGATTGGCCATGCTAAATTGTCCCGTAGTATCCAGGGATGTGCAGGTTAGGATGGATTGGCCATGCTAAATTGTCCCAGCGTGTGCAGGGATGTGCACGTTAGTGTGGATTGGCCATGCTAAATTGTCCCGTCGTGCCCAGGGATGTGCAGGTTAGGGTGCATTGGCCATGTTAAATTGTCGCATAGAGCCCAGGGATGTGCAGGTTAGGGTGGATTGGCCATGCTAAATTGTCCCATAGTGCCCAGGCATGGGCATTTTAAGGTGGACTGGCCATGCTAAATTTTCCCATCGTGCCCAGGGATGTGTTGGTTAGGGGGGATTGGCCGTGCTAAATTGTCCCATAGTGCCCAGGGATGTACAGGTCAGGATGGATTGGCCATGCTAAATTGTCCCGTAGTGCCCAGAGATGTGCAGGTTAGGGTTGATTGGCAATGCTAAATTGTCCTGTCGTGCCCAGGGATGTGTTGGTTAGGGGGTATTGGCCGTGCTAAATTGTCCCATAGTGGCCAGGGATGTGCAGGTTAGGGTAAATTGACCATGCTAAATTGTCCCATTGTGTCCAGGGATATGCAGGTTAGGGTGGATTGGCCATGCTAAATTTTCCCGTAGTGCCCCAGGGATATGTAGGTTCGTGTGGATTGGCCATGCTAAATTGTTCCGTAGTGCCATGGGATGTGTAGGTTAGGGTGGATTGGCCATGCTAAATTGTCCCCTAGTGCCCAGGGTTGTGCAGGTTTAGGGTAATTGGCCATGCTAAATTGTCCCGTAGTGCCCAGTGATGTGCAGGTTCGGGTGGATTGGCCATGCTAAATGTTCCCATAGTGCCCAGGGATGTGCAGGTTAGGGTGGATTGGCCATGCTATATTGTCCCGTAGTGCCCAGGGATGTGCACGTTAGTGTGGATTGGCCATGCGAAATTGTCCCATTGTGTCCAGGGATATGCAGGTTAGGGTGGATTGGCCATGCTAAATTTTCCCTTAGTGCCCCAGGGATGTGCATGTTATGGTGGATTGGCCATGCGAACTTGTCCCATTGTGTCCAGGGTTGTGCAGGTTCGGGTGGAATGGCCATGCTAATTTGTGCCATAGTGCCCAGGGATGTGCAGGCTAGGGTGGGTTGGCCATGCTAAATTGTCCCATAGTGGCCCAGGGATGTGCATGTTCTGGTGGATTGGCCATGCTAAATTGTCCCAGAGTGACCAGGGATGTTCAGGTTTGGGTGGATAGGCCATGCTAAATTGTCCCGTGGTGCCCAGGGATGTGCAGGGTAGGGTGGATTGGCCATGCTAAATTGCCCTGTAGTGTCCAGGGATGTGCAGGTTAGGGTGGATTGGCCATGCTAAATTGTCCCTGAGTGTCCTGGGATGTGCAGGTTAGGGTGGATTGGCCATGCAAACGTTTCCCGTAGTGCCCCAGGGATGTGCAGGTTAGGGTGGGTTGGCCATGCTAAATTGTCCCATAGTGCCCAGGGTTGTGCAGGTTAGGGGTAATTGGCCATGCTAAATTGTCCCGTAGTGCCCAGGGATGTGTAGGTTAGGGTGTGTTGGCCACACTAAATTGTCCCCTAGTGCCCAGGGTTGTGCAGGTTATGGGTTATTGGCCATACTAAATTGTCCCGTAGTGCCCAGGGATGTGCAGGTTAGGGTGGGTTGGCAATGCTAAATTGCCCCGTAGTACTCAGGGATGTGCAGGTTAGGGTGGATTGGCCATGCTAAATTGTCCCGTAGTGCCCAGGGATGTGTAGGTTCGTGTGGATTGGCCATGCTAAATTGTTCCGTAGTGCCATGGGATGTGTAGGTTAGGGTGGATTGGCCATGCTAAATTGTCCCCTAGTGCCCAGGGTTGTGCAGGTTTAGGGTAATTGGCCATGCTAAATTGTCCCCTAGTGCCCAGGGCTGTGCAGGTTAGGGTGGAATGGCCATGCTAAATTGTGCCATAGTGCCCAGGGATGTGCAGGCTAAGGTGGGTTGGCCATGCTAAATTGTCCCATAGTGGCCCAGGGATGTGCATGTTATGGTGGATTGGCCATGCTAAATTGTCCCATAGTGACCAGGGATGTTCAGGTTTGGGTGGATAGGCCATGCTAAATTGTCCCGTGGTGCCCAGGGATGTGCAGGGTAGGGTGGATTGGCCATGCTAAATTGCCCTGTAGTGTCCAGGGATGTGCAGGTTAGGGTGGATTGGCCATGCTAAATTGTCCCTTAGTGTCCTGGGATGTGCAGGTTAGGGTGGATTGGCCATGAAAACTTTTCCCGTAGTGCCCCAGGGATGTGCAGGTTTGGGTGGGTTGGCCATGCTAAGTTGTCCCATAGTGCCCAGGGATGTGTTGGTTAGGGTGGATTGGCCATGCTAAATTGTCCCCTAGTGCCCAGGGTTGTGCAGGTTAGGGGTAATTGGCCATGCTAAATTGTCCCGTAGTTCCCCAGGGATGTGCAGGTAAGGGTGGGTTGGCAATGCTAAATTGCCCCGTAGTACTCAGGGATGTGCAGGTTAGGGTGGATTGGCCATGCGAAATTTTCCCGTAGTGCCCAGGTATGTGCAGGTTCGGGTGGATTGTCCATGCTAAATTGTCCCGTAGTGCCGAGGGATGTGCAGGTTAGGGTGGATTGGCCATGCTAAATTGTCCCATAGTGCCCAGGGATGTGTTGGTTAGGGTGGATTGGCCATGCTAAATTGTCCCCTAGTGCCCAGGGTTGTGCAGGTTAGGGGTAATTGGCCATGATAAATTGTCCCGTAGTGCCCAGGGATGTGTAGGTTAGGGTGGGTTGGCCATACTAAATTGTCCCCTAGTGCCCAGGGTTGTGCAGGTTAGGGGTAATTCGCCATACTAAATGTCCCGTAGTGCCCAGGGATGTGCAGGTTAGGGTGGGTTGGCAATGCTAAATTGCCCCGTAGTACTCAGGGATGTGCAGGTTCGGGTGGATTGTCCATGTTAAATTATACCATAGTGCCCAGGGATGTGCAGGTTAGGGTGGATTGGCCATGTTAAATTGTCCCCTAGTGCCCAGGGATGTGCAGGTTAGGGTGGGGGCCATGCTAAATTATCCCATAGTGCCCCAGGGATGTGCAGGTTAGGCTGGATTGGCCATGCTAAATTGTCCCCGAGTGCCCAGGGATGTGCGGTTAGGGTGGATTGGCCATGATAAATTGTCCCGTAGTGCCTAGGGATGTGCAGGTTAGGGTGGATTGTCCATGCTAAATTGTCCCCTAGTGCCCAGGGTTGTGCAGGTTTAGGGTAATTGGCCATGCTAAATTGTCCCATAGTGCCCAGGGATGTGCAGGTTTAGGGTAATTGGCCATGCTAAATTGTCCCGTTGTTCCCAGTGATGTGCAGGTTAGGGTGGATTGGCCATGCTAAATTGTCACGTAGTGCCCAGGGATGTGTAGGTTTGGGTGGTTTGTCCATGCTAAATTGTCCCGTAGTGCCCAGGGATGTGCAGGTTGGTTTGGATTGGCCATGCTAAATTGTCCCGTCGTGCCCAGGGATGTGCAGGTTAGGGTGGATTGGCCATGCTAAATTGTCACGTAGTGCCCAGGGATGTGTAGGTTTGGGTGGATTGGCAATGCCAAATTGTCCCATAGTGCCCAGGGATGGGCAGGTTAAGGTGGATTGGCCATGCTAAATTGTCCCGCAGGGTTCAACGAGTTACAGGTTAGGGTGGATTGGCCATGCTAAATTTGTCCTGTAGTGCCCAGGGATGTGCAGGTTCGGGTGGAATGGCCATGCTAAATTGTCCCATAGTTGTGCAGGTTAGGGTGGATTGGCCATGCTAAATTGTCCCGTAGTGCACAGGGATGTGCAGCTTAGGGTGGATTGGCCATGCTAAATTGTCCCATTGTGACCAGGGATATGCAGGTTAGGGGTAATTGGCCATGCTAAATTGTCCCGTAGTATCCAGGGATGTGCAGGTTCGGGTGGATTGGCCGTGCTAAATTGCCCTGTAGTGTCCAGGGATGTGCAGGTTAGGGTGGATTGGCCATGCTAAATTGTCCCTTAGTGTCCTGGGATGTGCAGGTTAGGGTGGATTGGCCATGCAAACCTTTCCCGTAGTGCCCATGAATGTGCAGGTTATGGTGGGTTGGCCATGCTAAATTGTACCCTAGTGCCCAGTGATGTGTTGGTTAGGGTGGATTGGCCATGCTAAATTGTCCCTTAGTGCCCAGGGATGTGCAGGTTAGGTTGGATTGTCCAATCTAAATTTTCCCATAGTTCCCAGGGATGTGTAGGTTCGTGTGGAATGGCCATGCTAACTTGTCCCGTAGTGCCCAGGGATGTGTAGGTTAGGGTGGGTTGGCCATACTAAATTGTCCCCTAGTGCCCAGGGTTGTGCAGGTTAGGGGTAATTGGCCATGCTAAATTGTCCCGTAGTGCCCAGGGATGTGCAGGTTAGGGTGGGTTGGCAATGCTAAATTGCCCCGTAGTACTCAGGGATGTGCGGGAAGGGTGGATTGGCCATGCGAAATTTTCCCGTAGTGCCCAGGGATGTGCAGGTTCGGGTGGATTGTCCATGCTAAATTGTCCCGTAGACCCCCGAGATGTGCAGGTTAGGGTGGGATGTTCATGCTAAATTATACCATAGTGCCCAGCGATGTGCAGGTTAGGGTGGGTGGCCATGCTAAATTATCCCATTATGCCCCAGGGATGTGCAGGTTAGGGTGGATTGGCCATGATAAATTGTCCCGTAGTGCCTAGGGATGTGCAGGTTAGGGTGGATTATCCATGCTAAATTTTCCCATAGTGCCCAGGGATGTGTAGGTTCGTGTGGATTGGCCATGCTAAATTGTTCCGTAGTGCCATGGGATGTGTAGGTTAGGGTGGATTGTCCATGCTGAATTGTCCCGAAGTGCCCAGGGACGTGCAGGTTAGGGTGGATTGGCCATGCTAAATTGTCCTGTTGTGCCCAGGGATGTGCAGGTTAGGGTGGATTGGCCATGCTAAATTGTCCCATAGAGCCCAGGGATGTGCAGGTTAGGGTGGATTGACCGTGCTAAATTGTCCCGTAGTGCCCAGGCATGGGCAGTTTAAGGTGGACTGGCCATGCTAAATTTTCCCATCGTGCTCAGGGATGTGTTGGTTAGGGGGGATTGGCCATGCTAAATTGTCCCATAGTGCCCAGGGATGTACAGGTCAGGGTGGATTGGCCATGCTAAATTGTCCCGTAGTGCCCAGAGATGTGCAGGTTAGGGTTGATTGGCCATGCTAAATTTTCCCATCGTGCCCAGGGATGTGTTGGTTAGGGGGTATTGGCCATGCTAAATTGTCCCATAGTGCCCAGGGATGTGCAGGTTAGGATGGTTTGGCCATGCTAAATTGTCCCATAGTGCCCAGGGATGTGCAGGTTAGGGTGGATTGGCCATGCTAAATTGTCCCATAGTGCCCAGGGATGTGCAGGTTAGGGTGGATTGGCCATGCTAAATTGTCCCATAGTGCCCAGGGATGTGCAGGTTAGGGTGGATTGGCCATGCTAAATTGTCCCATAGTGCCCAGGGATGTGCAGGTTAGGGTGGATTGGCCATGCTAAATTGTCCCATAGTGCCCAGGGATGTGCAGGTTAGGGTTGGTTGGCCATGCTAAATTGTCCCATAGTGCCCAGGGATGTGCAGGTTATGGTGGATTGGCCATGCTAAATTGTCCCATAGTGCCCCAGGGATGTGCAGGTTAGGGTGGATTGGCCATGCTAAATTGTCCCGTAGTGCCGAGGGATGTGCTGGTTAGGGTGGATTGTCCATGCTAAATTTTCCCGTAGTGCCCAGGGTTGTGAGGTTAGGGTGGGTTGGCCATGCTAAATTGTCCCCTAGTGCCCAGGGATGTGCGGTTAGGGTGGATTGGCCATGATAAATTGTCCCGTAGTGCCTAGGCATGTGCAGGTTAGGGTGGATTGTCCATGCTAAATTTTCCCATAGTGCCCAGGGATGTGTAGGTTCGTCTGGATTGGCCATGCTAAATTGTTCCGTAGTGCCATGGGATGTGTAGGTTAGGGTGGATTGTACATGCTAAATTGTCCCCTAGTGCCCAGGGTTGTGCAGGTTTAGGGTAATTGGCCATGCTAAATTGTCCCGTAGTGCCCAGTGATGTGCAGGTTAGGGTGGATTGGCCATGCTAAATTGTCCCGAAGTGCCCAGGGATGTGCAGGTTAGGGTGGAATGGCCATGATAAATTGTCCCACAGTGCCCAATGATGTACAGGTTAAGGTGGGTTGGTCATGCTAAATTGTCCGACAGTGCCCAGTGATGTGCAGGTTCGGGTGGATTGGCCATGCTAAATTTTCCCATAGTGCCCAGGGATGTGTAGGTTCGTGTGGATTGGCCATGCTAAATTGTCCCGTAGTGCCATGGGATGTGTAGGTTAGGGTGGATTGTCCATGCTAAGTTGTCCCCTAGTGCCCAGGGTTGTGCAGGTTTAGGGTAATTGGCCATGCTAAATTGTCCCGTAGTGCCCAGAGATGTGCAGGTTAGGGTTGATTGGCCATGCTAAATTGTCCCATAGTGCCCCAGGGATGTGCAGGTTAGAGTGGATTGGCCATGCTAAATTGTCCCGTAGTGCCGAGGGACGTGCTGGTTAGGGTGGATTGTCCATGCTAAATTGTCCCGTAGTGCCCAGGGTTGTGAGGTTAGGGTGGGTTG
>NW_025206009.1:9242-11022 GCF_004010195.1 Chiloscyllium plagiosum | reverse complement strand
AAAATGACAACATTTACGGAATATTGTCATAAAATAATGATTATCAATACTGTTAAAACTTGAAGGACAATGCGTCAGATCGAGGCAACACAGCCAAAACCATGTTTCTTACCCCTATAATTGATATACCCCTATAATGTGGTCAGCGAGGGGTATACCTTGTTTGGGTGATTTCGAAGTATAGTATCCCTACAGTGTGGAAACAGGTCCTTGGGCCCAGCAAGTCCACTTCGATCCTCTGAAGAGTAACCCACGCACACCCATTCCCCTACCATCTTATATGTACCCTTATTAATGCCCCAACTTACAGATCCTGGAACACGATGAGCGATTGAGCAATGGCCAAGTCATCTAACATGCACATGTTCGTGACTGTGGGAGGAAAACTACGCAGTCACAGTTGAGAATATACTAACTCCACACAGCCAGTCACCCAAGGCTGGAACCAAACCCATGACCCTGGTGCGGTGAGTCAGCAGTGCAAACCACTGAGCCACCACGTGTGACTAGAAGGAGAAACAATGATAACGTTTGAACAAATAACTCGTAAGTATAGACTACCTAGTAGAGACTTCTTCTGTGTTTTTTCCAGATTAGACATTTGATTAAAAAACACAATTTTAAAAGACACTTATAGATCCAGTACAGAGAAGCAGGTGATTATTGTAAAGAATGCACTCTCTGTCAGTCCCTTTTCCATTTGTTGGAGAGTGTCCCCGCAGACAAGACTGTGCAGCTTCGTGACGTCTGTGCGAGAGAGTTGGGGATTTAGATCTTTTCGGAAACATGCGAGGATATTTGTGAAAATGCTCAAAGGATTTTGATCTGTAATAAAACCCATTCCATGCAGTTGAAAAAACTTCATAAGTCCTATCTGACCCCAGATTTTCTCTCAAAATTCAAAGTGGGATTATGTTCAGCGTGTCCTAAATACAGAATGACTACAGACGCTCTTACTCATTGCATGTGGTCCTGCTGCAGGCTTCGTATATATTGGAGCACTGTGTTCGGTGTGGTAGAGTGGGTCTTGGGGACCGAATTGGAGATGGACCCGGTTTTTCTTTTCCTGGGCCTGCCCAGAGTATCTTACGCAGATGCACATGGGAATAAAAAGAATATCCTTACTTTCTATGCTAGGAAAAATATTATATTGTGTTGTAATTCTGAAAACACCCCGGGTCTGTTGAGACTTTGTAAGCTGATCATGGAGAATATCCCTTTGGACTTTCTCACCAGCATGGTGCACCAAAAAATAGAGATTAATATAAGTCAGAGAATCATAGAGTCATGGAGATGGACAGCATGGAAACAGTCCCTTCGGTCCAACCCGTCCATGCCGACCAGATATCCTGAACCAATCTAGTCCCACCTGCCAGCACCTGGCCCATATCCCTCCAAACCCTTCTTATTCATTTACCCATCCAAATGCCTCTTAAATGTTTCACTTGTATCAGCCTCCCTGACATCACCTGGCAGTTCATTCCATACACGTACCACTCTGTGCGAAATAGTTGCCCCGTAGTTTTTTATTATATCTTTTCCCTCTCACCCAAAACCTATACCCTCTCGTTCTGACTCCCCGACCCCAGGGAAAAGACTTTACCTACTTACCCGATTCACGCCCCTCATAATTTTGTAAACCTCGATAATGTCACCCCTCAGCCTCCGATGCTCCTGGGAAAACAGCCCCAGTCTTTTCAGCCTCTCTCTATAGCTCAAATCCTCCAACGCTGGCAACATCCTTGAAATCTTTTCTGAACCCTTTCAAGTTTCAAAACAT
>NW_025206009.1:8065-9144 GCF_004010195.1 Chiloscyllium plagiosum | reverse complement strand
TATGAACCTGCACTCCAAGGTCTCTTTGTTCAGCAACACTCCCTGCGACCTTACCATTAAGTGTATAAGTCCTGCTAAGATTATCTTTCCTAAAATGCAGCACCTCGCATTTATCTGAATTAAACTCCATCTGTCACTTCTCAGCCCATTGGCCATTTGGTCAATCTGAGGTGACCCTCTTCGCTTTCCACTACACCTCCAGTTTTGGAGTCATCTGCAAACTTCCTAATTGTACCACTTATGCTCGCATCCAAATCATTTATGTCAATGACAAAAAATAGTGAATCCAGCACCGATACTTGTGGCGCTGCACTTGTCACAGGCCTCTAGTCTGAAAAACAACCCTCTACCGCCACACTCTGTCTTTTACCTCTGAGCCAGTTCTCTATCCAAATGGCTCGTTCTCCCTGTATTCCATGAGATCTAACCATGCCATTCAGTCTTCCATGGGGAACCTCGTCAAAACCCTTACTGAAATCCGTATAGATCACATCTACCCCTTTTCCCTCATCAATCGTCTTTGTTACTTTCTCAAAAAAAACTCAATCAAGTTTGTGAGACATGATTTCCCACGCACCAATCCATGTTGACTATCCCTAATGAGTCCTTGCCTTTCCAAATACATGCACATCCTGTCTATCAGGATTCCCTCCAAAAACTTGCCCACCACCAAAGTCAGGGTAACTGGTCTATAGTTCCCTGGCTTGTCCTTAACACCCTTCTTATACAATGGCACAACGTTAGCCAACCTCCAGTCTTCCTGCACCTTACCTGTGATTATCCATACTACAGATATCTCAGCACGACGCCCAGCAATCACTTCTCTAGCTTCCCACAGAGTTCTAGGGTACACCTGATTAGGTCCTGGGGTTTTATCCACCTTTACCCGTTTCAAGACATCCAGCGTTTCCTCCTCTGTAATATCGACATTTTGCAAGGTGTCACCATCTATTTCCCTACATTTTATATCTTCCATATCCTTTTCCACAGTAAATACTGATGCACAATACTCCTTTAGTATCTCCCCCATACTTCCTGTGCTAGGAAAAATATTCTGTTGTGTTGGATGTCTGAAAACC
>NW_025206009.1:0-8057 GCF_004010195.1 Chiloscyllium plagiosum | reverse complement strand
GAACCGTATTATTTATTTATTATTTATTATTTATTTTTGTTTTTCTTCTGTCCGTTTAGAGACTTAAGAAAAACAAAAATAAGTTACTGTCCGTTTAGAGACTTTAACTTATTTTGTATATACATGCACATGGGTGTAATTTTGTTCAGTTATTTGAGTTGTTTTGTTATTGGTTTAATATAATAATAAAATATCTTATTCAATAAAAAAACTATTAAAAAATTAAAATGCTAACATTGATTGATTAGAGTCCCAAAGAACTCTCATTAGAGAGATCACTCATGGCGGTTTACGTTGAAGGTCTCCACACGGGTGATGGGGTGAGGTTGAGAGAGCATCCCCTTCATGGTAACCTCTGTCAGTGTGGGGAATTGAACCTGCGCTGGTGGCCGTCCTCTGCATCACAAACCAACCATCCAGCCAACTGAGTGGGAGACTGTGTAATTTTGCACACAGAATCAGTCACAAAAAAAGGGCAAGATAAATTTTAATGATAAGGGAAAAGATAGATTCGAGATAAAAATGTTCCCTGCTAGAAATTATATTTTATAATGAGACAAGTGTTTGGAAGTTGCCTTTGGTTGAATACATTGAGTAGAAAGTGAGGACTGCAGGTGCTGGAGATCAGAGCTGAAAATGTGTTGTGGAAAAGCGCAGCAGGTCAGGCAGCATCCAGGGAACAGGAGAATCGACGTTTCGGGCATAAGCCCTTCTTCAGGAATTTGGTTGAATACAATAAGGTGAGACAAGTAAAATAACCAGAATGACTAATTATGATTGGATATCGATAACCATAAAATAAGTGCATGTTTTAGATTGTCTGTGGAAAGCATGCTGACTGTTGCATGAATTTATAAATCAGATGAAATATATTGTAATGCGAGTCCGTCCGCATGAGAAATGCCTTCTGAACACATGCTAGAAGAACCCCGTGGTATGAAGTATCTGAGAATCGTCTGCTCGCTAACAGGAACCTGGGGGTTGAATGACTGGAAGTTCCTGGAACATGGAGCTGAGAAAACCATCAGAACACCCCCAAACGTATTGAATGTTGGAGTATTTGAAGTACTGTATAGCCTCAAGATGGATTTTAATTGTGTGCGATTTGAAAAAGATACATCTCTACTTCATTCTCTTACGTGTTACGCACTGGGGCACAGCCGTTTTCCTGAAACTGGGAATAAGTTGGAACAATACATGGAACATTCCATAATTGACATTCTGCAGAATATTCTCTAACTATGTGGGGGACATTAGAAAGGCAAGAGAGGAAGAGAGGGAAGGTGCTGCCTGCAATAGTGAGAGTGGTGGATCATGATCCTTGTTCGGGGGTCGGTGCTATAACAGATATACAGTGACTGTGAGGGAGCAGAGGAAATATGATGACCCTTATCCTGACAGAGTGGGGAAACTTATTGATGCTTGTACTGTTTTGTTGGACATTTCTTCAGACCCCAGAAACTGCACTGAGCTGGATGGTGAGCTCAGCCCATGCTCGGTGGATCTGGTAGTGTGGCCCCCTCTGGGAAGAGAATGGTCCCCTTTTGTACTAGCGCATCCACCAGGACATCCGTGCTGCTGTCGACAAACCGTAGTGTAATTTCCCCTTCATTGCCATGGCTTGGGGAAAATGTGCAGGGCAGCTCCAAACTGAGAAATCGCAACCGTGTGCCCTTTGATCTTTTAAAGATGGCACCAGTGTCAGGGATTACGGAATATCTAGGTGCATCCGGACGACTGTGAGTACCTCCAGTCTTGATGGGTGGGAGAATCGGGCTGGCATTGTATGAGAGGGACACTATGGAATGGGATGTGTAGTTAATGAGATGAGTTTGGTAAGATAGCACCAGGAAACTAGCTCGGCCTCGTGCAGACAACCCCTCTGTCACACTCAATGAAAATGTCACTGAGACAGTTTTTTGTTAGGTTCAGCCCAGTGAGGCGAAGACGCTGCTATCCTCACTCCCAGTTACAAAGCTGCAGAACGAATGCTCATTCAAAACTCTCCATCGCCTGAACCCACAGCAATATCCCTTTCACTCATAATTCTTCGAAATACTGACCCGTGTTGCATGATACTATCGAAATGTCTTCATTTCAGCATTCTGAACCTGTGAACATATCCTTCCATGATATTTCTTCTCAGTCTCCCCCCACCCACCCTGTCTTCACCCCAAACACACTCATTTACAGTCATATTGCACGAGACTGCCAGTATGACTGTCCATTTGGCCCAGCTGGTCGATGGCAACCAAAATGTCCATCCAGACTCATCCCATTTCCCTGCCCTTGCTCTGTATCCCTCTAATCCTTCCCTATCTGTGTATTTGTCCAATTGCCTTTTCAATGTTGTTATTGTACCCACCTCAACCACTTCCACTGGCAGCTCCGTCCATATGCGTACCACACTCTGTGTAAAAACGTTGCCCCTCCGATTCCTTTTTATATTTTTTATCCTTTCCAAACATTAATGCATATCGTCTAGTCCTCGATTCCACAACCTTGGGAACAAATTTTGAAGTATTCACCCCAAGCACACCTCTCATGATTTTATAAGGGCTACACTTATATAAGAACCCCCTCGGTTTTCTACACTGGAAAGAAATAAGTTCGAACCTGTCCAACCTCTGCCTATAACTTAGAGCCTTTAGCCCAGGGAACATCTTTGGAAATTTGTTCTGCGTACTTTCACGTTCAATAATATCGTTTCTAGAGCAAGGTGAACAAAACTGAACACAATACTCCAATACAGCCTTACTGACATCCTATACAACTACAACATAACGTCTCAACGTCTATACTCAATGTGCTGATGAAGGCCAATGTGCCAACAGCCTTCTTCACTGTCCTATGTATCTATGACTCAAATTTCAGATAACCGTGCACTTGATCTCCAACGTCCTTTTGTTGCACTACACGCCTTAAGGCAATATCATTCGTCGTTAAAATCCTACCTGGATTTGACTTTCCTAAATGCAAGACACTTATCTATATTAAACTCAATTTGCGATTTCTCAGCCCACTTCCTCAGCTGATCAGGGTACTGCTCCAATTTCTGAAAATGTTCCTCACTGTAAATGATATCTCCTAATTTAGTGTCATCTGCAAACTTACTAACATTGCGTTGTGCACTCTGGTCCAAATCATTGATATAGATAACAATCATTGTCGGAATGGGCCCAGGACGATCACTGAGGCACTCCACTCGTCACAGGCCTCCAGTCCGACAAGCATACCTCCACCATAGCCATTTGCTTCATAACGTCAAGCCAACTGTGTCGCCAATTTGGCAGTTGACATTAGAGTCCGTGTAATCTAACCTTCCAGAGAGGTCAACCATGTGGAACCTTATCAAAGGCCTTACTGAAATCCATATAGAATATGTCTACCACCCTGCCTTCGTCAAGCTTCCTGGTCACTTCCTCAAAAACTCTTTCAAAATTTGTCAGGCATGATCTGCCAGGCACAAAGCTATGCTGATGCTCCAAGTCAAACTCCGTCTTTCCAAATGCATGCATATCTTATATCTCCGTACCTTCTCAAGTGGTTTCCAGAAACAGATGTGAAGCTTACTGGTCTATATTTCCCAGGCTTTTCTTTGCAGCCCTTCTGAATAAGGGCACAACATTTGCTACTGCCCAGTCTTCTGGTACCTTGCCCCTGAACTATCTTCTCTCACCTCGTGCAGTGCGCTTAGATATATCTGGTCAGGACCAAGAGATTTATCTGACTTTGTGCATTCTAATATGTCCAACAGCACCTCTACTGTGATATGGACTGTGCCAAGGTATCACAACTACCCTCCCAAAGGTCACAGGTCTCCATGTCTTTCTTCATGATAAACACAGAGGGGTAATTGAGGACGACACCCATCTCTTGAAGTTTTATACATGCGTGCCCATTTTGGATTTTAAGGCGTCGTATTCTCTCTCTGGTTGTTCTTTTTCTTTACTATAGTGAATTTGGATTCACCCTAGTCTGCTCAGTTAAGGCTATCTCATACCCCACTTTAGCCCTGCTGATTTCCTTCTTCAGTAAACTCCTGCATCCCCTGTGTACCTCCAGAGATTCCCTTGGTCCCAGCTACCTGTTCCTGAGCGACGCCTCCTTTTTTGCTGATCAGAACCTCAATTTCTCTTGATATCCAGGGTTCTCTCTTCCAGCCTCACTTTCCCTTCACCCTCACAGGAACATATCGACCTTGAACTCGAGATATCTCACTTTTGAAGCCCTCCCACTTTCCCGGCATCCTTTTACCTGGAAACACACCACTCCAATCAAACCCTGCAATCCCCTGCCTAATTCCAACAAAATTCGCCTTGCCCCAATTTAGAACTTGAATCTGTGGACCAATTTTGTCCCGACCATACCTATTTTAATATTAATAAAGCTCTGGTCACTTTTCCCAAAATGCTCCCCCACTTTACCTCCGTCACCTATCCATCCCTATTTCCCAACAGTAGGTCCAGTTTGTCCCTTCCCAAGTAGGATACTCTATATATTGCTTGTGGAAACTTTCCTGAACACACTTAACAAATTACGTTCCATATAAGTTCTTAACCCTCTGGAAGTCGCCGTGTATGTTAGGATAATTAAAATCACCGATTATGACAACGCTATTGCGCCTGAAAGTCACGCCAGTCTCCCTGCATATTTTAGGATACTCTATATATTGCTTGTGGAAACTTTCCTGAACACACTTTACAAATTACATTCCATCTAAGTTCTTAACCCCCTGGAAGTCCCCGTCTATGTTAGGAAAATTAAAATCACCTATTACGACAACCCTATTGCTCCTGCAAGTCTTGCCAGTCTTCCTGCATATTTGTTCTTCTAATTCCCATTGATTAATTGAAGGCGTATAGTACAACCACTATAATATTACCACCCCCTCTTACTTGTTCGCATCATTTACAAAATCTCATTAGATATTATCTCAGTTATTTCATCTTTAAATACTAGAGTGACATGCGCCTTAATCAGAACTATTGGTATTTAAATTGTTTCCATTTACATCTCTTCCTTGCAGTGACTCTCACATTCGCAGCTGTAAATGGATGGGAGCTGCACATCCTGTCAGTTCCAAAATTGGCTGCAAGTTTCCGCACACAGAACTGCGATCTAATACAGTATTACCGAACAATGCAACAGTCTGGGTTTATATATGAATGAACCACTGCGGACTGCACAGCGCCCCACGCTGGACATTTAGCCCAGGTTTATAGATCCAGCATTGGTTTGGGCTGCAAAGAGTTTCACTCTGGACAGAGCTGGGTTGCATTCAGCAGACACTCGCCGGATCTACACGGTGCTCCATCCTGAATATGTAATAGATGGTCTTGTTATGTGAGTTGGATTACGAATGTGAGAGAATTAAACATCTGGCCATGCCTTTATTTTGTGTTTTAATTTTTGTGATTGGACTCGTCAAATCCTGACTCATCCGGTTAGACCCATCCCTCTGGATGAGTCATGGTGACTGTTCTTACAGCATCTGTGTCAGCAACATGACCAAAAAATGGAGCAGAGGCTGCAGAGAGGGCAGTCTCCGTAAAATGGAATGTGGGAATCACCATTAGATCAGCCGTGGTCTTTGTGAATGTTGGGGCAGTTTATTCATATATTTCTGTTTGTTCCAAGCAAACTCTCCTTCTCTCCCAGTGTCCCATTCTGGTGGGGAGTGAGTCACCTCCTCCTGTTCCTGCGTAACAGGATCCTCGGGCCTCAGTAGCCTCCAGATTTCCCTGTGCCCCAGTTTTGAGCAGTTGAGTGACTGCCTCCTGTCCCTGTGTCCCAGTCTCGAACAGTTGAGTCTCCTGTCCCTGTGTCCCAGTTTCAAGCAGTTGAATGATTCCCTCCTGATCACAAGTTTGTGAAAATACATGTCCTCCACCTGCTCCTGAGGAACAGGTTCAAATAGCTCATGCTCACCTGCTGCTCCTGTGGATTTGAGGTGAGGGGCTGAATGGCCTCTTCACATTCTTGACAGCTTTTCTTGACGAAAGGCCTTTCTCCTGTTTCTGTAAAACACCATCAAATTCTGAATAATGTATTTTTGTATTTCACTCTCAGTAATTGAGCAAACAATTGGCAGAATTCAGATGCTGAATAGCCTCCTCCACTTCCCGTGTTATACATTGAATAGACTCTCAGAGATGTACAGCAAGGAAAAAGATCGTTCGGTCTGGTCCTCCATACCGCCAAATATCCTAAATCAATGTCGTCCCCTTGCCAGCAGGTGGCCGATCTCCCTCTACACACTTCCCATGCATATATCCATCCAAATGCCTTTTAAATGGTGTAACTATACCTGCCTCTACCACCTCTTTTGGCTGTTCAATCCATACACACAGCTGTCTCTGTGTGACAGTGTTGTCCCTCATGTCCCTTTTTAAATCTTTCTCCTCTCACCTTAAACCTTTGTCTTCTAATTTTGGACTCGTCTATCCTGGGAAAAGACATTGACTGTTTACCTTATCTATGCCCCTCATGATTTTATAAACCCCTTTAAGGTCCCCCCTCAGCCTCAACACTTGAAAATAGTCCCAACCTATTCAAACTCTCACTGTAACTCTGACCCTCCAACTCCTGCAACATTCTTTGAAATCTCTTCTGCACTCTGTTAAGTTTGACAACGACTTTCCGACAGCAGGGTGACCAGAATTAAAGGCAATATTACAAAAATGGCCAAACCAATGTCCTGTACAGATTTAACATGTAATGCAAAAGCATAGACTCAAAGCACGCACCAATAAAGGGAAGATCACCAAATGTCTTCATCACTGCGCTATCTACTGGTAACGGCACTTTCAAGGAACGGAGAACCTACAACACTAGTCTAGCTTTGCTGCCTCACAGGGCAACGACCTGGGTTTAATGCCATCCTTGAATGACTGGTTGTGTGGAGTTTGAACATTCTCCTCGTGTCTGCGTGAGTTTCCTCCGTGTGCTATGTTCTACTTAGACAGTATAATAGGATAAAGTGAGGTCTGCAGATGCTGGAGATCAGAGCTGGAAATGTGGTGCTGGAAAAGCGCAGCAGGTCAGGCAGCATCCAGGGAACAGGAGAATCGACGTTTCGGGCATAAGCCCTTCTTCAGGAAGAAGCCCTTCCTGAAGAAAGGATTATGCCCGAAACGTCGATTCTCCTGTTCCCTGGATGCTGCCTGACCTGCTGCGCTTTTCCAGCAACACATTTCCAGCACAGTATAAGGATATACAGGTAAGGGTAGATTGGCCATGCTAAATTGCGCACCGTACCCAGGGATGTGTAGGGGAGGTGGATTAGCCATGGGAAATGCAGGCTCAAATGGATAGGGCAGGTGTTTAACCAGTAGGATACTGTTTAGAGGTTCGATGTGGCCTCAATGGGCCGAAAAGCCTGTTTCTTCACTGAAGGGATTCGATAATTTCTATGGAGTTCTCCTTCATTTTCAGCTTTCAACAGGGCACTACCTATATGTCTTGCCTTGATTTGTCTGCCAAAATGCAACACCTCGCATGTAATTAAAATATACTCTATCTACCACTCCTCAGTTCACCTAAACAAGGTCCCATTATAGTCTGAGAGATCATTCTTCACTGTCGACTACACCACCAAATTTGTTATTATCTACACACTTACTGACCATACTTCATATGCTCAAATGCAAATGATTTGTATAAGAGACAAAATGCAGTGGACCCATTATTGATCTTTGCGGCACGCCGCTGGTCACAGGTCTCCACGTTTAATGAACAAATCTCCACTGTCACGCCCTGTCTCCAATATTAAATAAAAATTTGGATCTAAATGGCGAGTTCTCCCTGGATCCGAGGAAGACTAACCTTGCTAGCCAGTCTACCACGTAGAACATTTTGGTAATCTTACTGAATTCCATAAAGACAACATCCACTGGCCTGCCTTCATCAAACATCTTCATCACTTCCTCAAAAGATTTCAACGAGTCAGTAAGACGTGATCTTCAATGTACAAAGCCCTCTTCAGTCCTTGTCTTTTCAAATGCATGTACATCCTTTCCAAGAAAATCCCCTCCAACAATTTAGTGACCACTGAC
>NW_025206008.1:8459-11022 GCF_004010195.1 Chiloscyllium plagiosum | reverse complement strand
TTTCTATCACCAAAATAAACATAATAGAATTATGATCGCTTTCACCAAAGTGCTCACCTACTTCTAAGTCTAACACCTGGCCGGGCTTATTACCCATTACCAAATCTAATGTGGCTTCGCCCCTGGTTGGCATGTCCACATACTGTGTCAGGAAGCCCACCTGCACACACTGGACAAAAAACTGACCAATCTATAGTACTCGTACTATTGTGTTCCCAGTCAATATTTGGAAAGTTGAAGTCCCCTCAGACAACTACCCTGTCTCTCTCACTCCTATCGAGAATCATCTTTGCTATCATTTCCTTCGACATCTCTGGAACTATTCGGATGCCTATAGGAAACTCCCAACAGGGTGACCTGTCCTTTTCTGTTTCTAACCTCAGCCAATACTCCCTCAGTTGCGGAGTCCCCAAACATCCTTTCTGCAAATGTAATACTGTCCTTGACGAACAATGCCACACCTACCCCTCTTTTACCATCTTCTCTGTTCTTTCTGAGACATCTAAATCCTGGAACCTGCAACAACCAGTCCTGTCCCTGTATTATTCATATCTCTGAAATGAACACAACATCGAAGTCCTAGGTGCCAACCCATGCTGTAAGTTCACCCACCTTATTTCGGATGCTCCTGGCGTTGAAGTGGACACACTTTACACCAACTGCTTGCTTGCTGGTGCCATATTGAGTACCTGAAGCCAGATTTTGGACCTCCCTACTCTCAACCTTTTCTATACTCGAACTACAATTTTGGTTTTCATCCCCCTGGTGGATTAGTTTAAATCCACCCCAATAGCCTTCGCGAAATTCACCCCCTCCCAGGATATTGGTACCCCTCTGGTTCAGATGAAGACCATCCTGCTTGTAGAGGTCCCAGCTACTCGATAAAGAGCCCTAATTATCCAAGAATCCAAAACCCTCTCTCCTGTAGTTCAGACAATATTCAAGGAGAGCTCACATGGTCCGGTTCGGAGTCTGATAACATTACTGATTCAACTCAGAGAGGGAAAAAAATAACTTTTATGAGAAGGAACAGTTCATTGCGCACGTTGTCGTTCCCTTTCCCTCATCACTACAATGTGTGTAAAGTAAAAGAAATTCACAGTCGCCTTCATCACTCATGGAGGATTCCGAATGAGGATTCAAATCGAATCTCCAAACGACCTGAATCAAAGCAATTCCTCCAAATCCAACTGTTCCAGGAAGGAATCACATTATCAGAAGCTTGTGCGAGCCGAATACCTTCAGAAGTAATGATTCAAACTCAATAGTGAGGGGAACAGACAGAATATTCTGTAGCTGCGAATGGGAATCCAACATGGCCTCAAGCCTCCCACGTGCAAAGATCGCTATGTCTCAGAGCGGCTGCAGGACGCTCTCAAGTGGGTGGGTGAGCAGCCAGGAGTCATTGTGCACGTTGGTGAAAATGGCATAGGTAGAAATAGGGATGATGTTCTGCAGAATGATTATTGATGCTCGGAAAAATGTTTAAAGCAAGGGACTACAATAGCGATAATCTCCGGTTTACTTCCAATGCTACATGCTAGTGAGAGTAAGAAAAGGACATTATGGCAGATGAGTGCATGGCTGAAGTACTTGTGCAGAGGGCAGAGATATAGATTTTAAATCACTAAGATCTTTCTTGAGGCAGAGGTGATCTGTTTAAGAAGGGTGGATTTTATCTGAACTGGAGGGGGACCAATATCCTGGTAAGCAGGTTTCCTAGTTCAACAAGGGAAGTTGTAAATTAGATTGGCCTGGGGTAGAGGGGTGTGGTGTGTGGACTCCTCAACAACAGGGGGGCAAGTGCGAAACTGGGAGGGAATGCAGTAATCAGAAACAATAAAGTGAAGAGACAGGTTAGGCTGGAACACGACAGAGGACAAGGAATGTCTGTTGGATCATAATGCATCCGTTCTAATCCAAGAGGGTTGACAGGTAAGACCGATGAACTTAGGGCGTATATAGGTACATGGGACTGGGATATTATTGTTATTTCAGACACATGGCTAAGGGAGGGCCAGCACTGGCAGTTTAATGTACCAGGGTACTGGTGTTTTAGGTGGGACAAAGATGTTGGAAAGAGGTGAGGTGGATTTGCATTTTTGATAAAGACAGGTATCACAGCAGTGATCAAGGATAAAATATATGTACGATCATCCAGTGAAGCTTTGTGGGTGGAGCTAAGAAATAAGAAGGGGGTGGTGACATTGTTGGTGTTGGACAATAGCCACAGAATATTAAACGGTAATTGGAGGAGCAAAAATATGTAAAGAGATTGGCGAGACTTGAAGGGGCAAGAGAATGGTCATAGTAAGAGATTAGAATTTTCTAAACATAGACTGGGACTGACTGAGAATTAATGGCTTAGATAGGCTGAATGCATAAAGTGTGTTCAGGAAAGTTTCCTAAAGCAGTATGTAGAGGGTCCTACTCGGGAAGGGGCAAAACTCGAACGACTGTTTGGAAATAGAGCAGGACTGGTGATGGAGGTGACAGTGAGGGTGCACTTTGGGAAAAGTGACCATAGTTTTATTAATTTAAAAATAGTTATCGCGAGGGGCAC
>NW_025206008.1:0-310 GCF_004010195.1 Chiloscyllium plagiosum | reverse complement strand
CGCAATTTCTTGTCTGTATTTGTGAAGTCTGTTGTGCGCGTCTGTAATCACTACAGCGGACAGCTGACAGCTGACAACCGGAAGCGGCAGGGACAGGCCAGTATAAATGCCGGAGGAAACACCACAGAAGCGCTTCACAGGAGGCTCCCAAGCACTGAGGATGTCACCTAGACAGGGGACGAAACGTTTGCAACAAAAACTTCCAGCTCGGCGAACAGAACCACAGCAACGAGCACCCGAGCTACAAATCTTCTCACAAACTTTGAACTTCAAATCTTCCTGAGGTCATTTTTTTGGTGAATTTTTTTGT
>NW_025206007.1:6973-11021 GCF_004010195.1 Chiloscyllium plagiosum | reverse complement strand
CCATTCATATGTTTGTCCTAATGAGTTGTAAATTTTGTAGCTGTACTTGCATCTCCCACTCTTCCTCTGACAAATCATTTCATATACACACATCACCCTCTGCGTGAAAACATTGACCCTTCGTCCATTTCAAATCTTCCCTTTTTCACCTTAAACCTATGCCTTCTATGGTTGAACTCCCCCATCCCGTGGAAAAGACCTTGGCTGGTCACTCTATTCATACATCTCATGATCTTATAAACTTCTACAATATTATCCCTCAACCTCCTACGCCCTATCTGACACAAACTTTATGAACAAGCATTTAAAGATAAGCTTAAACAGTATTCAAATGGCAGGTAAATGACACTCTGCCCAAGCTTCATACAGTGATTTGTTTTTTCTCCATGCTATAATACTAAGGCAGCAGGAAACTATTATGAGTACCAATAAGTAGTCAAACACCTGAATTGCTTTGTCCAAATGGGGTGATTATCTCTACAGTGAAAGCGTATCACTGGCCTGAACCATGTAAGCAGGGGAATTCTTGTACCACACGGTCAGCGTGCAGTTGCCTTTAGCAGAGAGAGATGAAGGCTGAGTATACCTTTTGAAATTTGGATCACAGTGTGAATTCAGTGCAAAGTGGGAGAGGTGTTTTCAATAAGGTTTACTCAAAGAAGGAAACTTTCCGGAGTGAGATGCGTGGGAGGTGTAAAACAGCATGAATGGAGTCGCCGAGCCACACTGAGACCAAAGACTAAGTGGCAACACTAAACGCAGCTTGATGTTACTGAAGAGTAGGTAGACTTGATCAAGGAGATTCAGGTGAAGTGATGAGGGGCCATAATGTAAGAGAATGTACTCTATAATTTGAGAGGGAGAACCTGGAATCACGAAGGGGACACAAGCAGGGAAGAGGATGGAGCAGCAATGGCAGCAGTTTCTGGGGGGAATTCAGGAAGCACAGCTGAAATTCATGCCTAGCATCTGCTTCTGGTCCCTGAAATAAACATCCTAAATCTGGACCTCCACTAATGCTCATCAATAGTATCCTTGAGAGCCTTTGTCAACCATGGGAGCTTCATCTTCTATCGAGTTCATCTTTTTGAACAGAAACAATAATTACTGAGCAGTTTGGGATATCTGTTTGAATGTCTGCTCACGTATACTCACTGGCCTTCCTCTGGGTCTATTTTTACATTCCACTTTAGACCAGATGTGAGGCAGACATCCTCAAATTAGATGCCTGGTTCATTTCAATCATTCAGGGGGAACTTCTGCCTGTGGCTGAACACAAGATCAGCGGAGGCTGTCTCCACTCTCCAAGTTTCTGCATCTCTGTTGCTTCTGTTTGATGATGCCTCATTCCTGTGAACTTCATCTAACGTGACCTCATTTTCCTTCAAACCAGACATCCCCGAACTCTGGTGGACAAGGCCTTCAGCTATGACTGTCCCATCTCCCACAGTGTTGCCCTCAATCAGTCCCCTCCATCCCAGAACAATGATAGATCCCTCCTTGCCCACACTTCCTCCTGCACGAGAATCCACATTCACATATTCATCTTACGCCATTTCCACCATCTCCAGCAGGACAGCATCATCAAACACATCTTCCCCTCCCACCCACTGTCAGTATTTCACAGTGACCATTCCCTCTGGGTCACCGTCCATCACCCGAACGTTTCCCCACTCCCTCATCGCACCATTCCATGCAATTACAGAAGCTGCAACACTTGTCCATTCATCTCATCCCTCCTCACTGTCCAAGGCCCCGAATATAGCTTCCAGGTGAAGCAGCATTTCACTTGTAAACTTTGAATATGATAACCTGTCATTGCTGCTCATAATGCAGTCTCTCTATATTGGCGACACCAAATTGAGATTGCTTTGAGGAACACACCCACTCTGTTTGTAGAAATAACCCTAACCTTCTCATTGCTTCCCATTTCAATACTTTACCTTGCTCTCATGCGAACATTTCAGCTCTGGGCTGCTGCAATGTTCCATGGCAGCACAACCCAATCTTGAGTAACAACTCGCTTTACATTTTCCTATGTTACAGCCTTTAGGAGTTAATGTACAATTTCATAATTTCATAGTCTGACCCCATTATAACTGCTCTCCTGTTTCAGTACAATCTCCCTCCTGGCCTCCCTATGACCTTGTGTGGTTGTATCTTCTTTATCTTCCACTGAATAGACAGAACCCCTTTTCCCCATTCACATCTTAATTTAAAGCTATTTCACATGATCTTCTCGTTCACCACTACTAAAAGCATATTTATCTTTTGCCATACCCTCTTTTACCCGTCAACCCACTCCCCACGTCTGTCAAGGGATTATAAAGCTCATTTTCCAATCCTTTTAAGTTCTGAAGAAGTGTCATACTGGACTTGAAACGCTAACTCTGTTTCTCTGTCTCTGCAGATAATGCCAGACCTGTTGAGTTTCTCTAGAAATGAATAGGCTCACAACAGGTTTTCAATTAAACAAATAACGATGGATACTGGAAATGAAAATGCAAAAATTGCTAGAGAAAATGGGAGCTTTGTAGAAGGGTCACTGGTCCAGAAAGATTAACTCTGCTTTCACTCCACAAGATGCTGCCAGACCTGCTGAGTTTCGTCAGCAATTTCTGTTTTCGAAAAAGTTCCATAGACGTGTGTTAAAGCTGCTCAAACGCTCTGTCTCACACGGAATGCACTGGGAAGTGACCGATAATGCAAGGTGCACAAATTCCTTGATCTGAAACTGCAGAAGGCTGGCATCTCGGACACTGCAGAGCTCTTAATCATGCTCAGGGAGAGAAACAGAGGGGAACACATTCACATCAAACACAGAACATGGCATTGGGGGAATGGAAAATATTCAGATGCATATGTTAAGGGGTATAAGTAAAGTAACAAATTGGAGGCGCGTCATCAGGGAGAGACCCTCAGCAGAATCAGAATAGGAAAATTGAAGTGTTACCACATCAGAAACCAGGCTAAGACAGTGAGTACAGGGCTGATGTGTGAATGGGTCTTGGTGTGAACTGGTGGATACTCAGTCGAATTGAATTGAACATATTGGAGCTCAAAGTGGGCATTCATGTGGTGCGGTAGAATCACAGCAGCAGCAGAATTGTATTCAACTACAATCTGTAACATTTTCCCCAGGATAATCCCTCATCCTACCATTAACATCAAGCTGATCTATGGGTCAGCGACGAGTGCGGGTGAACATGATAGCGGTCGGAACCATGTGTACCTAAACCTGATGACAACCCATTTAAGCTACCGCACTTGACTGGTTACATTCGCAACAGCAGGACTAACATCTGATACAGAGCGCGAAATGATCCCAAGACTAACAGATCATATCGAAGTTGTGCAGTGCTGCCACATCCAGACATAAATGTCGATGGACTATTAAACAACTCACTGGAGGAGAGGACTCCATAAATATCGCCATCCTAAATAACGGGACAGCCCTGTACATTAGTGTAAAAGACATGGTTGTATTATTTGCACCGTCCTTAGCAGAAGTGTTGAGTTGATGATCCACCTCACCCTCGTCGTGCTGCCCGCAGAATCACAGATGCCAGTCTTTAATAAATCTGATTCACTGTATGTGACATGAAGAAACAGCTGAACACAGTAGATACGACAAAGGCAATGGGCCCCGACACTATTCCTGCAATAGGACTGAAGACTTGTGCTGCACAACAAGCCGTGTCTCTGGGGAAGCTGTTTCATTCCAGCTCCAACTCTGATATCTCCCTGGCAATGTGGAAAATAACTCAGCTATGTCCAATCCCATAACAAGGGAATAACTACAGTCTGACCATTTACCACGCCCTGAGTCCCATCGCAATGGTCGCATTGGTGAGAGTTCTTTCTGGCAGATCTGTCAAGCAGCACAGAAATAACCTGCTCAGTGTGGTTTCAGATAGGTCCCCATGTGGAGATGGTGCTGTTGTGGAAATATCACTGGATTACTAATCCAGACCAAGCTAATGCTCTGGCAGGCGGTGGAAGTTATAATTAATAAAATATCGAGACGTAAAACCTGGAGTCATTAACA
>NW_025206007.1:3194-4186 GCF_004010195.1 Chiloscyllium plagiosum | reverse complement strand
GCCTATTTCACAGGAATTGAAACGGACTGTCGAGGTTATTGAAAGGGAAAAACTTAGAATAACCAACTTCAATCGGGAATGAAAAGTTATGAGCAAACGATTGAAGACAAATTGTTTGAATCTGTTATTAAGGAATTAACAACAGAAGACTTTGAGAGTCAAACCACAACCCATTAAAGTCGACATGATTGTATTAAGGATAAATCATGTTTGATTTATTTTCCGAACTTTTCTTTAAATTAAAACGCGTGACAAACAAGTTGAATAACGGGGATCTGAAAGATGTATTATATCTGGACTTCAAGAAGGCAATGCTTGACGAAAGGTTAGTATGCAAGTCAAGAGCACATGAGTTAGGACAATTTATTTGCTTGGAGAGAAAATTGGCTAACCAATAAAAAAAACATGATATGGAGGTGCAAGCTTTGGACTGGGTTGAGTAAGGTCAATAATCATATGGCATCAGGTTATAGTCTGATGGGTTAATTTGAAAACACAAGCTTTCATTGTCCTTGCTTCTTCGTCAGGTGTTATAGAGAAAAGACCTTAGGCACAAAATTTATAAGGAAAGGATTAAAGGCTTGCACAACACATGCACATGAATTGAACACATCTAAGATGGTTGCTAAATCTTTAATCGATTAGAATGGAGATGCAGATATTTATTGATGAATATGCAAATCCAAGAGTTCCTTTCAAGTCCTGCCCGTAGATACCTTCAGGTATTATCGATGTAAAGGAGGTGACCCCTCCAGTCCGACATCGTATTTTAGGCATGTTTGGAGTCTGTATGTGTCTTCATCTGGAATCAGACTAGGTTTATTTCCAAAGTAGGAGTTAATAAAATATCGTATTGACACACTGTCTACCAATTGTATTTTTTTGAGAAAATATAATGCATCTGGAAATACAAACCGGCAAATGAAAATTCATCTTACAGATTAGATGTTGTGTGTGTGGTGTGTGTGTGTGTGTGTGTGTTAGCGTGCACG